>NW_013563200.1:0-79320 GCF_000968595.1 Rasamsonia emersonii CBS 393.64
AAGATTATGCAAATCGCCGGCGAGACCTGCAACCAACTATAAAGTGGGAGACAAGGTCTGGTTAGACCTTCGGAATATTCGCACTGACCGACCATCTAAGAAGCTTGATGCCCGCCATGCGAAGTATACGGTATTAGAGAAGATTGGCTCTCATGCCTACCGGCTTGATACTCCACTAGGAATCCACCCCGTCTTTCATACAAGCCTCCTACGGCCTGCAAATAACAACCCACTCCCTAGTCAGATCCGAACTGATCCACAGCCCCCTGCGATACTAGGAAATGACAATGATGAAGAGGAGTTTTTGGTCGAGGAAATCCTTGATGAACGTCATCAACGTTGGGGACGAGGATACCGTCACCAATATCTGGTCAAATGGGATGGTTATCAGCAACCAACATGGACTGCAGCAAAGAATATGGAAGATACAGTTGCCCTTGACGTTTGGGAGGCCAGGAAGGCTCATCGCCAGGGGGATACCAAGACTCAACGCCAACAGTCAAATTGACAGTCTAACTTACAATCATCACACTGAGGGAATCCATAGTAAGGAGGGGGGTATTGTTGCGGGCTAAGCCCATATTGCTGACTCAGCTTCGCTCTCGTCTTCTGATTGGTCTATTTGTTGTTTATCACATGACTCCTGTTGATACAGCTCGCGTGCCTTTCTCTTCCTTTCTTCCTTCCCCAGCGAATCCTTTTTATGAGCTCCTAGTTTCTAGACAGCAAGGCTTTGGCCCTTCACATTAATTACTCCGCAATTAAGGACACCTCACCGTTATTGATAAGAGCCAACCCGTCAAGTTTATGTAACAACTCTCCACCACAACCCCGCATGCAAGGTCAACCCTAACCCTAATTATATACCTGCCTAGCTACCTACCTAGGTAGGTAGGTAAATATCCATTACGGAGTGGATATACCTATGTATACTCTCTAATACAAATTAAATTATAGAACATGGACTTGCTTATGTTGCTGCGCGCTGTCGGATGAGATGCTTCTGTGGGAAAAAAAAATTAAGTATATTATGCACTTGTGGGAGTATACTGGAAATTATGACAAAAATACTCCATATACGGAGTATGTAACAAAGAATGAATCCTGCCGAGAGTGCATGTACAGTACATACCTATTTGACTGCATAATTAGGATAGTATACCTAGCCTACTCACTTACTAAGGTGGTTCACTGCTATCATGATATTCATGCTGATGTACCCCATATTATTAACTACACTGCAAATTAACTAACTGCTGTGTTTGCCAACATTGCCACTATTGTAAAATTTTATCTTTCTATTGGATTCTACTGCTCAACAAAAGTATATAAAAAATAGATGAATAGATGAATGAATGAAGACTGAAAGGACGGTGGGGAAAGAAGGCAAAAGATAAGAAAAAAGGCGTCATGCCATGCCGTGATTACCATCGTAGAAAAATCCATAATCCATCAAATGTAATATAATATATACATCGAATACATAGAAGCCGAAAGGGGGAAAGCAAAAGAAGAAATTCACAGAGACAAAAGAAGGTGAATGTGTGTTTCAACCTCCGCCTAGATTACTGCTAGACAGCACTCGCTGTCGCAGTAAACGACACATGCTTGTCAGCTAGCTGATACTCGTCCATCGTCATCGCACTGCTCGGCGCGACCTCGGCGAAGATCTCGTCCGAGAACTTGAGATCCTCCTCGATGTCGACGTGCTCCTTGATCTTAAAGAAGACCACTGGAGCAGCGACCACCAGCGAGCCTGCCAGGAGGCCCCAGCAGGCGCCGAACTGGCGCATGAAGGACGTGTTGAGGGCGTCCATTCTGGATTGGTCAGCCGCTGGTTGAATACTACACAGCGAATTCAAGCTTACCTCCAGGTGATGGCTGCTCCAGCAGACTGGATGCCTTTGTAGAAGCCCGCAAAGTTGGCTAGCTTCCGGCTGTTGTTGCTAAGGGCGCCCATGAACCTGTGGTGGTCAGCACATGGAAGAAAAAAAATCTACTTCTCGAACATGATCATACCAGTACGTGCAGGTCTGGAACGCAGCATCATAGAACCCGTAAAACATGTACAGGAACATTGGCCCCACGTAGCCAGGACTGGTAAAGTCCATGTTCGGCTTGGGCGACTCCCTCGTGTAAGTCTTCTGAAACGCATACCCCCCACCCCAGATGGCCATGGTGATGACGAAAAGCACCACCAGACCCAGCTTGGCACGCGTCCTGCGCGAGAACCACGGCAGATCCAGCAGCTGGCCAAACGCAAACGCGCCGATCATCTGGAAGAGCCAGTAAAGCAGATTGTTCAACGCGCGCGTACGGATGTCGAAGTAGAAAGCGTTGACCACGTTGAACTGATACTCCGTGAACCAGTTGCTCGACAGGAACATGGGAAACAGCAAGACGATGTACCAGTCCGACCGGAGCGTCTTGAACAGACCGCTGAACTCGGACCACCATGTCGGGTTCTTCATCACGATGACACGCGACCCGTCCTTGCGTTTGATGTACTTAGAGTCTGACAGGCCGAAAGTGAGGATGAAGCCGAAGGCCATGAGGACCATAAAGGCGATATAGGTCCCGTCGTTGACCTGGCCGGCCTTGGAGTGCATATTTTCACCGAGGGGAACCTAATTTGTCAGCACAGTCACATCTCAACAGAGAATAAACTTCACAGGACAAAGGTAGGAATAACATACCAAACTCCCAATCACCCCGCCAAGGTTGAAGATGACCCAGAAAACGGCAATAAACGTCCCCTTCTGGCTTTCCAGCGGGTAGCTCATCATGACGGCACCCTGGGCACACCACAGCAGACCAGCACAAATGCCGAGCATGGCGCCAGCGAAGATAAGGAAGCCGGCATTCCTGTTGTGGTTGTACGAGAGCAGCGAGGCGACATAGACAAAATAGCCGATGCCGCCGATCGACAGAGTCAGTCTGAGCCCGATCCAGTTGGCGATGGAGCCGGCGAAGAACCCCACCACGGCGAAGGTGCTGTAGAGGGCAGCGTTGGCGTCGTTGACGTCGTGCAGGTCGACCTGACCACCACCACCCAGGCCGGTGACGGCGTTGAACATGCCGGGGCACAGGAAACACACGAACGAGACCAGGATGAGCTGGAACTCGGGAGATGCGAACCAGGGGAGTGTCCAGGGACCGATTCTCAAGGGCTTGTACATCCACGATCTGCCCTGGACGTTGGCATCCCGAAAGGCCCCGGGGTACTGTTGGTCGTAGACAGTCGACATGGTGGATATCTAGGTAGAAGATACCTGTCGAGAGTTTTATTGATTAGCCTGTAGTCACAGACAGCATAAGAGCAACGAAGGTATAAAACGGCAAGACGATCAGGACCATTAAACGAAAACTTACCACAAAGAGCACTGCTCCCACCCAAACAGACACTGAGCTAAAGCGACAGACGTAGAAATAAAATCAGACTGTCTTCCCAACACCTTGTAGCCCAGATGATCTGGATGCAAGCAAGAAACCACGCCCGCTCAGGTCATCTCAGAGCTCCACCAGAGATGGAGAGAACCTGCGGGGAGCTCCACCTTAAGTCTGAGCTGCAGGTCAGTCCTTGGCAGGACGGACTAGCAGCTGTCCCTGGGTCTAAGATAAGACAGACCAGGGAGATAGTCTAGCCAGCTCGAGCCACCATGTGATGAAACTAGTTCAGGGACTGGGATAGCGACGCGTAAGTCGCGTGAGACGACGGAAACATAAGTGGCAAAGATTGATTGGATTGGATCAGGAACGCATTAGAAATTAGGATGCTGATCCTCAGCAGCGATTCGGCAACGAGTTGTATAGCTGGCAGCTAATGATATCGTTGGATCTTATCGGCTGCCTGATGAATCCTAGCTCCTGCTTCACGAGGCGACTCCGACAGTTGACAGCTGACAGAACAGCCGAACAAGGGGGCCCACGCGGTGGCACTCGGCTCCTGCAGGTCCTGCGTGGCAGGAAACCAATACCTGGGGACGCGAAAGCCGTGGCGTTGGCGAGGTTGCAGGGGAGGGGGGCGGATTGAGATAGGGCAAAGCCGATGGATAATAGCGTTCTCATGGAGCTTTACCCCAGAAAGTAGGTAAATTGTAAGGAATAAAGCATTGTCTTCGGAGAAGCCGACGAAGCCAGGATCGACGAGAGGAAGTACAGTAGCTGGGAAGTTCGTACGGAGTAAACAATCGAATGCAAAGAGAGGTCGAATAAATACCTACAGAACGTCAGCATGAGCTACGGAGAGAAAAAATAGAAAAATAACAAAGACCTCCATTGCCAACATTGTGGAACATAGCTTTCATTCCAGGCAATACGAGCAAGTTACAGGCCAGCATCGAATATCTATCACCAGGCCTGTTGCTGGACCTAGCCATTCCTCCGTAGCCAGCCATCACTGCTCTTTGTTCTTCATCGTCGATCATTCGACGTCTATCCATTCTCTGGCATCATCACGTCCTCCTTTCGACAGACACAAGCGATTGGGAGTGCTGGCGCAGATCAATCTAGATCCAGCTGTCACGTTGACCAGAGTTCCAACAAATCATGGCCAGAGCTGGGCAGAGGACAGCACGCGCGTTTCTGGAACAGGAGCCAAGCTGGAGCTGTCAGGAGTTGGGCAGGCATGATGCCTGCCATTGGCGGGACAGCCAAGCTGAAGCAACAATGGCGACCAGGAAGGATTGGATTCCTGGGCTTCGGCAGCGTTACACTGGGGGCAACTCCGTGCCCGGCACGGTAACATCGCTGGCGATGGCTGCCAGTGGGACGCGGAAGCAGACATGTTATGTTAACAGATGGCCTCTAAAGGCATCGCGGTGGGGAGAAATCGCTCATAAGAATAAAATGTCTGGTTGGCTGGAAGAGAAGGAGCTCGAAGTGGAATCAGGAAACTGCGATCGTGTCACATGAGTCGAGGCAAGAGAAAGAGCAATGGGATGATACCAGACAGGACCGTACTGTACTGCGTCATACCGTCCCATAACATACCATACGGTAATACCATGACAGCAGTTGCCACACATTTGTGTTCCCATCCATTGTTGATAGAGCAGACAATTAATTCCATCTCTTTATCAGGCTGCATGATCTCTGGCTATCTATCTGCTTATCATCTAGATCAATCAGCCAGAGCGTTGCTTTGTTCTGTGTAGATTGTCATGACTCAGGCAGGCTCTCTTGGCAAGCCGCACGCGGACGTCACCCTGCCCCATCCGGCTGTGGACTCCGCAGGGAACAGTTACCACAGGTTGCGACTGGCGCTGGTTACGCTGGCTGGATGATGTAGCATGGCCGATAAGAAACGTTCACTGTCTATCGGCCCTCCACCAACCCCGACCCAGAAGCCGCCTGTTGTCCTGATCGCGATTTCTGATTATTAACTTATTAACGGTCGCCATGGAACTTTCCTTTCTTCCTTCCCATCCAGCGCCTGACCAGCCTGGATCAGCACTCTCTGCCCTTGTTGTCAACCGCTGATAAGGATACCATCCTCTGCAGAGCACCTACCTAGGCAATTCTTGATTCCTTTTCCCTCCTGTCGATCGATCGATCGCTGACATCATGCCGGCCCGCCAAGACCATACCCCCCGCATCACCAAATTCACCAACTGCCGCATCCTCAAGAACAAGCAGCTCATCGAGCAGGATCTCTGGATCGACTCTGTGTCTGGCAAGATCCTCAAGGACCAGGAGGCCTTCTACGAGCTGAAGCTGTCGCCCGATCAGGTCATCGACCTCAATGGCCGCATCCTGTGTCCGGGCTTCATCGACGTCCAGCTCAACGGCGCCCAGGGCTTTGACTATTCGGTGCCGCGTGCCACCCGCGAGGAATACGAGGCTGGTCTGCTGGAGGCGAACCGGGGGCTCGCGCGGACGGGCGTGACGTCGTATCTGCCGACGCTGGTCAGTTCGACGCCTGAAGTCTACTGGAAGGTAGTTCTCAGCAAACAGAGAGAGAGAGAGAGAGAGAGAAAAAAAGGAATGACGTGCTGACTGCGGGACAGGTACTTCCATCCCTGGCTCCGTCCGGAGCCGCTCGTCGTGCGGAAGATGGTGCAGAGTCGTTGGGAGCCCACGTCGAAGGACCGTTCATGAGTCCCGCGCGGAATGGCATCCACAAGCCAGACGTCCTGCGGGCCGCGACCAACGGCTTCCAGGATATCCTTGACTGCTACGGAGCGGAGAACGTGCCGCCGGCAAAGAACGAAGAAGACGCTCCCGTCAATGGGGACGCGCCCAAGAGACAACCTGCGATCAAGATGATCACGGCCGCCCCGGAGGTGGGCGGCATGCTGTCGAATATCCGGGAGCTCGTGTCGCGCGGCGTCATCTACTCGATCGGGCATTCCGATGCCACGTATGAGCAGGCGCTGGCAGCCGTGGGCCAGGGCGCGACGATGGTGACGCACCTGTTCAACGCGATGCGGCCGTTCTACCACCGCAACCCGGGCATTTTCGGGCTGCTGGGCCAGAGCGAGCAGCCCAAGCCGTTCTTCGGGGTCATTGCGGACGGCATCCACCTGCACCCGACGACGATCAAGATCGCGTACAACGCGCACAGCGAGGGGCTGATTCTGGTGACGGACGCGATGCGGCTGTGCGGGCTGCCGGACGGGGTGTACGAGTGGACGAACGGCGAGCGGATCGTCAAGACGGGCGCGCGTCTGACGCTTGAAGGCTCGGACAAGATCGCGGGGAGCTCCGCGACGCTGATCGAGTGTGTCAACAACTTCCGCCGCTGGACGGGCGCGACGACGGGCGAGGTTCTGAGCGCGGTGACGGCGACGCCGGCGCGGATGCTGGGCCTCGAGGGGGTGAAGGGCACGCTGGACAGCGGCGCTGACGCTGATCTGGTGGTGCTGGGCGAGACGATGGACCCGTACAGCGGGGCGACCCTGACGGTCGACCAGGTGTGGAAGTTTGGAGTGAAAATCTACGACAGCGGTAGCCAGAAGGGTTTATAACCAGCAGTCGCCATGCCACAACTTGAATTCTGCATATCGTGCATTGCAATTGCATTTATTATTACCATATTTCTTATTTTTTTTCAATACCTGCATTACTGACATTGACGAGATAGATTGGTAGCTAGTTTATTATATGTGCATGGATGGATGTAAATATAGATAGATAATATACCTAGGTAGACCCAAAGTGCTAGTTAGTTAGGTAGACATGTGCTTGCAGTGTGTATATAGCATATAATTTAGATAGATAATTGATTGATCTATAGGAATTGATGTGTAGGAAGTCTGTCTGTACTTGTAGTGGTGCTTTCCTATCTTATCGTCCCGTCAGCACTGCCCATTCATATATAGGTAGCTACCTAACTAGCTAACTAATAATCGCTTAGGACACAGGACGGATAAGCAGATCAAAACACCTTTTTTTTCTCTTGCTTTCCTTTCTTTTTTTTACGTCAATCATGACAGATTGTTATTTATTATTTATCTGTATCTATCATTATGCAATGCAATGCAATACTATGCTATGCTATCACTCAGCATTTCCATCCAGGCTGATGATAGATAGATAGATAGATAGATAGATAGTCCCCGTCTCGAACGAAGACTCCTAGATATGTCGATATGTAGATAGTATGTACAGTATAATATAACAACATCGTCAAACATAACCCGCATGCGCATATCAAAAGTGTTGTTCTACAACTTCGCAAAAGCCGTGGCAACCGACCCGCTCATGTCAACCAGCGTGCTCTTGTTGCGCACCCACATCTCGATGCCTCGCCGGCCGTTCTCCACGCCAACGCCGCTCTGCTTCCATCCGCCAACGCTCATCTCCGCCGGGCTCTCGCCCCACGAGTTCACCCACGTGATGCCCGCCTGCAGCTGGTCGATGATGCGGTGCGCCTGGTTGAGGTCCCTGGTAAACACGCCCGCTGCGAGACCCAGCTCGGTCGCGTTGGCGCGGCGCACGGCCTCGTCGACGGTGTCGTACGTCAGGATCGACATCACGGGTCCGAAGATCTCCTCCCGCACGATGCGCATGTCGTCCGTGCAGTCCGTGAAGATGGTCGGCTGCACCCAGAACCCGCCCTCGAGGTCCTTGGGCACTTTGGGCTTGTCCAGCCCGCCGTACAGCAGCGTCGCGCGGTCCTGCTCGATCCCGTGCCGGATGTACCCCGTGACCTTGTCGTAGTGGACTTTGGACACGAGAGGGCCGAAATTCGTGGCCGGGTCCATGACGGGCCCGGGCCGCACGTACTGCATCTTCTCGACGAGGCGCTTCTCAAACTCGGATTTCAGAGACTTCGGGATGAACACCCTCGTCCCGTTGGTGCACACCTGGCCCGTGCTGTAGAAGTTGGCCATCATCGCGCCGTCGACGGCCATGTCGAGGTCGACGTCCGGCAGGATGATCAGCGGGCTCTTCCCGCCCAGCTCCATCGTCACGTACTTCATGTCGCCGGCGGCGGTCGAGGCCACCTTCTTGCCGGTGGACACCTGGCCGGTGAACGAGACCTTGGCGACGGACGGGTGCGAGGTCAGGTAGGCGCCGACGTCGCCCGCGCCGTGGACGACGTTGAACACGCCCGGCGGCAGGCCGGCTTCGGTGTAGATCTTGGCGAGCGTCTCGCCGTGCAGGGAGGTGAATTCGCTGGGCTTGTAGACCATGGTGTTGCCTGCTGCCAGGCAGGGGGCGGACTTCCAGAGGGCGCTATCACAGTCAGTAAACAAATACCTCTTTCTTTATCAGTAATATGTATATGTCCTCACATCTGAATAGGATAGTTCCAAGCTCCAATGCCCACACACACGCCCAGCGGCGCCTTCTTGGTGTACACCCACGCATCCTCACGCAGCTGCGTCGTCTCGCCATTCAGGCCGCCTCCGCCCACCAGATTGGCAAAGTACTCGAGGACGTCGGCGCCCGTGGCGACGTCGACAACGCTCGTCTCGCTGAACGCCTTGCCCGTGTCATGGGTTTCCGTGGCGGCGATCTCGTCGTTGCGCTCGCGCAGCAGCTGCGCGGCCTTCTGGAGGATGCGGGCGCGGGCGATGGGAGGCGTCTGCGACCAGGCCGGGAATGCGCGTTCGGCAGAGGCAATGGCAGCGTCGATATCAGCGGTGGACGCCTCGTGGATCTCGCCGATGACACGACCGGTGGAGGGGTCGATGGAGGGGAAGGTCTTGCCCGAGGTGGCGGGCTGCGTCTTGCCGTCGTAGTAGAGCTGGCGGGGGGGATAGCTGGGGACGGACATGGTGGACGAGATGGAGGTGTCGACAGATTGTGTATTATTTTATTATTATGATTATGAGGTTGTTCAACAGCAGAGATGAAGCTGTTTCATCGCCATCGCAGTCGCCATGCCCGGCAACAGTCGGAGGCGCAACGCGATTGGCTGGTCGGAGCTCGGCGGTGAAAATCCACGCGGCGGATGTCCAGCCAATCAGAATGCGCGGTGATCATCTTATTTTTTTCCTTTTTTTTCTCTTCTTTTTTTCTCTATTTTTTTTTCTCTAAAAATGCTCTACTATATTCTACTATACTCTACTAAATACTCTACTAAAACACTAGATACCTCGATAAGAACCTATACTCAGTCACTCTTCCGTGTCCAGTAACCCTCACTGTAGCTTCGTTGCTGCTTGGATATTGATGCCTGAGCAGGCAATTGGATCCGGTCCTGCATAAGGATAATAGCCCGTGTCAGCACTAGCAAATCCACACACTAAATAAGTGATAAACTAATTGATTCCCCTGCTGGGGCCACACAGCCTGCTATACTGCATTCTGCCTAGGGCATGCCCTGTCATCCATTCACGCTGCTGTGGCGCCGGAATACAACCTTTTTTCTTTCTTTCTGTCGCCGCTCTGCATGCTGGAAATGCCTTTGATTGCCTGGGACGCCTGTCACTGCAGTATGGCCCGGCTGGCAGCGGGACTAATTCCTGCAAACACTGAGAAACTGCATGCTGGCCGCACGCCGGGTCTGTGGGGGGAATGGACCACCGACGTCACGCAGCATGCCGGCCTGCCCTGCGGTGAGCTGCGATCAGCATTCTTTTCTCTTATCTCGGGTGTCTGTTGCTGCTTATCTTGCTTAATCAGACGCTTCTCTGCCAGCAGCCAGGCGGTGGCCAGCCAGTGGCGTGCAATGGCACATGGTCGGGCCCATCTGGATCCAGGAGAACTGCCAGAATTAAATCTCCTCGACTGTCTATCTTAAAATTTTGCTCTCCTGCTGTTTCCTCTTGCGATCGCCCCACCGCGCGGTCCACCGCCTCACCGCGATCATCTCGTCTCGCTCTGCAGACGGCCAATTGTTTTAAATCGTGCGTCTGCCCGGAGTCTGTGTTTATTATTATTTTGCATCTGCCGTTATTAACCTGCTCGCAGTCTCAGATCCAGCATCTCTGTCGGTTCTCCCTGCTCTGAATCTCTCTACGACCGACATGGCGACCACTACCGTCCTCCCCCTCTCCGACGTCGACAGCTATGACTACGTGATCGTGGGCGGCGGCACCGCCGGCTGTGTCATCGCCTCGCGGCTGGCCGAGTACCTGCCCAAGAAGCGCATCCTGCTGATCGAGGCCGGCCCCAGCGACTTCATGGACGACCGCGTCCTGAAGCTGAAGGACTGGCTGAAGCTGCTGGGCAGCGACCTCGACTACGACTACCCGACGACCGAACAGCCCATGGGTAAGACACTGTTCTCTCTGCAGTGATGTGGCAATTCTAATGTCATCGCAGGCAACAGCCACATCCGGCACTCGCGTGCAAAAGTGCTCGGCGGCTGCTCGTCGCACAACACGCTCATCTCCTTCCGCCCCTTCGAGTACGACTGCCGCCTCTGGGAGGAGATGGGCTGCCGCGGCTGGTCGTTCGACATGTTCATGCGCGTGCTCGACAACCTGCGCAACACCGTCCAGCCCGTCCACAGCCGCCACCGCAACCAGCTGTGCAAGGACTGGGTGCAGGCCTGCTCCAAGGCCCTCAACATCCCCATCATCGACGACTTCAACCGCGAGATCCGCTCCAAGGGCCAGCTGACCGAGGGCGTCGGCTTCTTGTCCGTCGCCTACAACCCGGACGACGGCCGCCGCAGCAGCGCCAGCGTCGCCTACATCCACCCCATCCTGCGCGGCGAGGAGAAGCGGCCCAACCTGACCATCCTGACCAACGCCTGGGTGTCCAAGGTCAACGTCAGCGGCGACACCGTCACCGGCGTCACCCTGACCCTGCAGTCCGGCGAGAAGCGCACGCTGCGTGCTAAAGCCGAGACCATCCTGTGCGCCGGTGCCATCGACACGCCGCGGCTGCTGCTGCTGTCCGGCATCGGCCCGCAGGAGCAGCTCCGTTCGCTGGGCATCCCCGTGGTCAAGGACCTGCCAGGTGTCGGCGAGAACCTGCTCGACCACCCGGAGACGATCATCATCTGGGAGCTCAACCAGCCCGTGCCGAGCGAGACGACCATGGACTCGGACGCCGGCATCTTCCTGCGGCGCGAGCCTCCCAATGCGGCCGGCAGCGACGGCCGCGCGGCCGACCTCATGATGCACTGCTACCAGATCCCGTTCTGCGTGAACACGAGCCGGCTGGGCTACGACACGCCCAAGCACGCGTTCTGCATGACGCCCAACATCCCGCGGCCGCGGTCGCGCGGACGGCTGTACCTGACATCGGCGGATCCCAACGTCAAGCCGGCGCTGGACTTCCGCTACTTCACGGACCCGGAGGGCTACGACGCGGCGACGATCGTAGCCGGGCTGAAGGCCGCACGGAAGGTAGCCCAGCAGGCGCCATTCAAGAACTGGATCAAGCGCGAGGTGGCGCCGGGCCCCAACGTGGTCACGGACGAGCAGCTGTCCGAGTACGGCCGCAAAGTGCACCACACGGTGTACCACCCAGCGGGCACGACCAAGATGGGCGACATCGAGCGCGACCCGCTGGCCGTCGTCGACCCGCAGCTCAAGATCCGGGGTCTGAAGAAGGTGCGCATCGCGGACGCCGGCATCTTCCCGACCATGACCTCGATCAACCCGATGCTGACGGTGCTGGGCATCGGCGAGCGCGCGGCCGAGCTGATTGCGGAGGAAGCTGGCTGGCGCCAGAACCAGCCGAAGCTGTAAGCTGCCGTAGGCTGGGTAGACTGATATTATCATTATTGTCATTATTACGAGGTATATGTACGCTACGATCGATCGATTTGATACGGAGGATTTTTCATTTTTTTTTTAAAAAAAAGTTATCCATGTGTATAGACATGTTATTTACATACATTCATTCATATACACATGCTGTACAGTACAGTACACTACAAGCGGGCGAAATCATACACATATTCATTCGTCTTGTCTTGGGGATATTATTATATTATATTAGAACGTATGTATACAGTATACAGTATATAAATAAGTACTGTGCTGAACTGTACATACAGAAAACAGATATATATATATATATATTCTGCATCTACATATTATATTTCTTGTTCATCTATTTGTGTTCAATCAATCAATCAGTCAATCCATCAGTCAACAGTCAATCAATGTACATGCTGTGCATACAGTACCTACCTGAATAGGTATGTGAAGTAATAATTAAGTCCATTCCCAACATTCCCAATATAATTATATATAATTATATCTAAAGTCTGAGAGTTAAGTAGCTACTACTTAGTACTTAGTACAATACCAACTCTTAATAATATCCCTGATACAGTTATATACCTAGGTATGATATAAGTGGCATTACGTCATACCTACCGTTTCTGTCTCTATCTATTGGAATTGTTAACAGTTTTTCGTACAAAGCAAAAAGCAAAAAACTAAAAGAGAAAAAAAAAGAAGAGAGAGACAGACAGACAAAGGAAAATAACTTCTTTTAATTAAATGCCAACCAATCAATTCTAACCATTCATACAGTACATGAATAAAAAAATAATCTTGACAGGAACTGTAACAGTACAGTACATACAGTACATAGGTCGCTAAAGTCTAGCTCTGCTCTGCTCATCAAGTAGATCACATCAACGTAACGAAGGCATCTCGCTGGTATAAAGGCAAATGAAAATGAAAATGAAGTAAAACCATGCTATGTCCTGCCTGCACCGATCGCTCGAAGAGAAAGAATAAAAAAAAGGAAGATCAACAAATTTAATCCACCACCAGTTTACTCAGTCAGCCCAGTGTGTTCTGTTCTACGCAGTGGCAACCCTCGATCCCATCCGGTCAAAAAACATATCTCCCTTCAGAGCAGCGTCCAACCCCCCAATCCCAGAGTCGACCATTCGCGACGACATGCTGTCCGGCGTCAGCTCGTCCTCCTCCATCGACCGGTGCAGCTCCGTATCGATCTTCAGGTCTTTCGGAACCTTGCTCGGCGCCTGCGGTGGCTTGACGACAGCAGCCCCCAGAGGCGCCGGAACGTATGTCCTGGGTCGATACACCAGCGGAGGTCCCTGGGTCCGAGCATCCGTGCCCGCCTGCTCGATCGACTCAAAGTATTTGACCGTCTTGACCTTCAGCTCCATCGTCGCATCACGGTCCGCCACAATGAGCGGGTGCGGGTGCAGCTGCAGCGCCGACAGTGTCCACATGTGGTTGACACCTCCCTCGATTCCGTGATGCAGGGCCAGCGCCTTGTGAGAGCCCGTAACCACAATTACCACCTCGCGCGCGTCCATGATGGTCTGGATGCCCACCGTCAGCGCCATCCGCGGCACCTTGTTCACGTCGTTGTCGAAGAATCGCGAGTTGGCCAGGATCGTGTCGTAGGCGAGCGTCTTGACGCGGGTCCGGCTGGTCAGCGAGGACCCAGGCTCGTTAAAGGCGATGTGCCCGTCAGGACCGACTCCTCCAAGGAACAATTCAATCCCGCCCACTCGCGCAATCTTAGCCTCGTAGGCGGCGCATTCAGCGGCCAGGTCGGGCGCGTTGCCATCGAGAATGTTGATGTTCTCGGGAGGAATGTCGACGTGGGAGAAGAAGTGCTTGTACATGAAGCTGTGGTACGACTCTGGGTGGTCCCGGGGCAGGCCCACGTATTCATCCTGTCGACGTCAGCAAAGCTTGACTGACGTAGTGGTCTGGTGGAGAGTATATACCATATTGAAGGTCACGACATTGCGAAACGAGATCTCGCCCGCCTTGTATCGCTGGACGAGGATGCGATAGATGATCTCAGGACTGCTGCCGGTGGGAAGGCCCAGCACGAAGGGCTTCTCGGGGGTGGATTAAAGGCTTTGATCCGGCCTGATTTATTGAAATCAGTACTTGCATGCTAGAAACCCGTACGGCAGACATACTGATGATATACTCAGCAATGTATTCGGAGACACCCTGAGGGTCTTCCCTGATGATGACTCTCCTGCAGCATGGTCAGCATGCGATCTCCTTTTTGCTTGTGAATCGAGGACTGAAGAGGGTGACGATCGGAGCTCACATGTTGGCGGGACGCGAGGTGACGACGTCACCGGTTGAGCTTAATTAACGCGTCAGAAGTGACAGCGAAGAATCAGCGGGCTCACAGAGGGAGGACCAGGAGGTGATGGACAACGATCGTGTTAATAGCCACTAGCTACTAAGCAGAGAGCTAGACGGTAGATTGGAATCTGGGAGAGAGGAGAAGTGACAGAGGAAGGAAGAGCAGAGGTGATAAGAATGGAAGGACCTGCAGTTCCAGAGTTGCGCGTGAATTTCCTTGCAGCTTGGGCCACTCTCCCTCTCTGCCAGACACCAGAGGCTCTCAGCCAGTCATCCAGGCCATTCTCTACTGCTACTGTCCAGTGGCCACTTGGATTGTACGGTTGAGCTTGCTGGGTCGGACAGGACCGGCTACATACTCCGTAGGACCGTGCAGTACTACATTGACGGCAGGAAATGAGCTTGCTGCCGCCCCAGCTCGCCCGGCCATGTGAGCTGGCAGAGCTTCGAGATGTGTCCCCCAGGTGGCATGGAGAGAGCATCCGTTGCAACGGCTCCATCGATATGGCTGTATGTCATCGGGTGGCGCGGTGGGTTGACGGTTACCGGTTCGGGACTGCCCCATCGCGTAGTACGGAGGAGAGTATGTATTACTCATGGGCAGAACAAATCTAGGTGAATACTATCTTGAACACAATCAATTAATTGACATGAATCATTAATCTGGATTGTTTGCTAGAATAAAAATTATGCGGTTCGACGTACAGGAATGGCTCCTGGGTGCATATGCCCAGTCAAAGACATGGAACATTGTATCCTGCCGGATGCGTCGGGGAGTAGCTATCATACTCTTGGCAAAGCTTATAGTTACCAAGACAAGGTCCTCCATACAGCAGAAGAGGGCAAAATCTGAGAAGAACGAGGACTGTCACTGTTTATAAGGATACTTACTACTGTAGATACCTGCAACAATATCTACCTGTTGAGCACATCTCTAGCAATGCTGTTTCCAGGACGTTTGACAATGACCGTACTGGGTGGTATTAATTACGGCCGTTGTGTAATCGCTCTTACCGGCCCGTCACGTTCCGTACGGGGTTTGTACGGATGGTTCCCCGACGGAACCGGCGAGCGCTGCGCATGGCGCTGATCCTCATATCTGTCGTCCTGAGTCAGCGACGAGTCACACCGGGTCCTGTATGGGGTATGTGGTGAGATGAATTGAGGTTACTTTCCTCCAGTGATTCATCTCCGTATCATTCAATTTCAAAGCAGTCCAAGTGCCATGTTACATCCGGAAAAAGGTATCGGCGAACCCGGACAAGTCGGCGTAACGTGGGAGGTGGGGCCTGCTGCAACGGTGGTATTGGATGGCCGTGACGTTGGATCCGACGTCACGGGGAGATCGATTAGGTAGGTGCCATGAGGAAGTCATGTGACTTAAAACAATTGTACTCTATCTAGAAGACCTACTTGATAAATATCACCACCTGCTTATCTGCATCCTTGTTATCTCTCAGTGCTAGTGAAGGGTCCTGATAATGCATCGTGATGACCTTGACAACAGATCGACATGCATATGCCATCCCATGCATTAGGGTGTGTTAGAAGTGCCATTTATCGTTTCCTGATAAGGCGGGCAGATAGCTCTATATCACTCGTTTGAGGGATAGAGACTACTGCTCGCTCAGGACCCATTTATCTTCACCAAATCAAAGCGTGATTGATGATCCACTAATCAGGTGCCATAACTAATCGAGGATCAGTACATATGAAGGAATAGTAGAAGGACATAAGTTGTAGTATTGCGGTAACAGATAGATGGTAGTGGGTATATACCTATCCATCATCATGTCGTCCAGTAGTCTTAATTGAGATTCAGATAGAGATTACAGATACAGGACAGTGATGAGCGTTGATTTATATAGCCTAAGTGTGGATTGCAGGGAAGCATACCACACGCCAGAAAGGACAATACGTTCGTAGATTCAGTAGTCTCGGTTATCATCGGTTTTACAAAGTGTCATACAGCCGTTATATAAGATTTTTTTGATAATTTTGCGATGGAAAACGTATTATATATATGATCCTCCAATGGCTGGCCTCTAAGAAGGGTTACCCATTGTAGAACATGTAGCAGAGTTTGCTAAGAAGCGAATGCCACGGCATTGCTTTTTTGGTTGCGTTATTCTTTTCTTTCTTTCTTTCTTTCTAATAGGCTGGTGAGTGTATTTGATAGAAATACAAGAGCTTCATCTTCAATCTCTGATTGAGGATGGTGCATTACGAGAAGTGGTGGTTCAATTCAGCCGCTTGGGGCAAAAATGAAGCTTCATAAGACACTTCTAAGATAGGTGATTTTATTTTTTTTCTCTAGGGGTTTTCCATAATCAGTCAGTGTAGACATCTCTAAATGACATTAACCTTTTGCAACAAAAAAAAGTGTACAAATCATCAATTGACGGCTTCTAACATTCCCAGTATGCAATTCTGGAGAAGAAAGACTCGACACTTTGATTGGAGGACCGTACTGCATTAGGTTACGTTCCTAGCAGTCTAACCGAATTGTTGGGAGGGGAATTAAGTAGAAATTGTGGTCTAACCGTTCTTGAAGATCTACTATTAGCTGTTTCACCATGACGAAAATGGGCATTATCAGGTAACTGTAATGCTGTATCCTCTAATTTTGTTTCTTGAGATATGTTGCTAAAGGAGACTGTTATCCTTTGAGAGAAATGTTCAATCTGCGAACAATATTATATCGTTGATAGACCTTAGATACTCTATTGGACAGAGCAGAGGAAAGCAAATCCCTATCTATTTTCTTGTCAAGCTGTTATCATCTGATGGACTAGGGTAGATCATGCAGTTATAATAGTTCAGCTCCCCTGTCCGATATCGGGGTGCTCTTGCGGTTAGCCGCAACCCTCATCCCTTTAGCCCTTGTGACTTGACCACAAAATTGGGTACGTTTACGAACAGAGTGTACTTGTTACGAACCCCGGTTTCGTGGTTGACGCTAAAATATCTTACTGTGCTGATCATATTCAGCAGACTCATCGCTATTATACAGTATGTATGTACTGTGCTGTACATACATAGTGGATATGCTCAAAAATGGTCTCCTCGATAAGAATCTTGAATGTGTCCTGTCAGTGTGGCCGTGGATTGTTTTATTCTACTATTTGCTCTGATCTGCTCAACTAGGACTGATTCGACAAGAGTCCCGTAGTAATGGCTTGGGTTCAAATTAACGGTACACTCCCATCTTTATCTCTGAAATATATAAATACTTGTGTGCAGATTCCATTAGAGATCTGCACTGTATTCTCCACACATGGTTGCTCTACTGCAGGTCGAAGATGGTGATGAGTGTTATTATATCAATTACAGCTATGCCACTATCCATAGTTGTGCATTCGCTTTGCATTCTGCCAGCATGACTTCCACAATAAAGGAATGTATTTATACTGCCTTTTTAATACTGCAATCATTTTTCCGGTCAGGAGATGCTTGAGTATGAGATAGACTGTTCCTGTAGATCGAATGATCGAATTACATTTTCCTTTTTTGGTCAACATTGCCTATATCAATGGATTTCTGCGGATACTATTTCCACGACGTATGGATACATTCACGGGATAATATGCTGGTTTATTAATAAAAAAAAAGTTCACGAGGGCCATAGAAGCATATGACCATCCCCTAAAATCAGGTGGCTGGGAGCAGCATGAAGATATTAAATATTATTTAATGCAAAACAATCCATTCCAGGATATATATATATATACACTCTCATCAGCCAGACGACTAGCTGCATTCAAGACTGATATATGGACTGCTATATCCAAAGGATGAGTAGTACTCCGTAGACCTCCTGATCACTGCGGTTGCTGTACTCGTAACAAAGATATGGCTCTGCCTGTCATATCGTGCATCCCTTATGCATGCCTGTGCATCAAATCAAAAGACAGCAATATCCCGAGGCTGGACTACGCAGAGCCGTCGATTCCACGCGCACTGACTGGCCCGTTCGGGCTCATCCCCGCATTGAAACGCTCTAGTCCATGCAGTTCTTGGTCAAAGCGCCCGCCTATCCGACGCATATCGAGCAACCATCAGGCTGAACAGCGCAGGCTGCAAAGGTTTACTTGCCAGGTAGATATGCCCGTTATTGTTTTGCTCGATGCTGGGAAATATGCAGAAAATAATAATTCGTGCAATTCACACAATCAACCGATGCTGTGTTTCTGCTCCTCTCCCGGGGAGGCTCCACCGGCATGACTGCCGTCCGGGGTTGCCATGCTCCGGCCGCCCCGACGCCATTCCGCAAAGGCACAAGCGGCAGAGTTAGCCCGCCGCGCGTAATCTGCCTTATCGCCGGAGCCCCAACACTGCTCGTCCGCTTATCGGCGCCCGCCCGCCCACACGTGAGCTCCTTCGCTGCCATCCCCGTTGCTCGCCCCTTCCTTGTTTGTTCCTTCCCGATTGCGAGCTGCAGGGAAGGAACGCGCTCTTCCCCTCCGCTCCGCTGGTCTTCGTCCCGATTATTCTCGCTGGTCTGCTCTCCTCTGTCTGTCCCAAACCCCTCGTGCGATGCGAACTGACTCCCGCGACAGTCTCCGCTTGTCCTGCTCGCCCGCGCGTGGCTGGACATGTCTAGTTCCTTCAGGAGCATCTTCTGTCGATTCTCGCTCTCCTGCTCACTGCTCCTCCCTGCGCAGGGACCAGTAGCTTAAATACGTCTTCTTATCTATTCCGCCACTGAGCTGCACCGGTATTGCATTCAATCATCCTCCCAGCTTCAGCTACACCACGGAAAGCTTGGTTTCCCAGCTCCTTCTCTGTACGACCACACTGTTTGCGACGCCAGCCATCCACAGCCGCGCCTTCTTCCCACTTTCCCAGTCCTCTTATCTGCCTCGACCGTTCTGGACGACCCTACTGACCGCTGGCCTGACTGCTTCACGGGGTTATCGGTGAGAGCTGGCATTCCTCGCTCAGGGCCATCATGGCCCCGAAGGAGGATCCGCTGCCTCCCGTCTGGGACAATCTGGACAGGTGAGCTGGTCCTTTGTCTTGGCGCAATGCCAATAGCTTGCGTCTCGCTATTTGATCCTCCCATGTCTTGTCCCATTGCGAGACATACCTCTCCACCTTGGACCCTGTGAACTGTGTCGTCTCTTGAAGAATACTGTCGCTGACCATGGCGTGCGTTGTGACTTTACAGGCAGATGGGTCAGCTCTTCATGATGGGTTTTGATGGTACCACTGTCGATCGCCAGATCCGATCTCTCATTGAAGACTACCATGTGGGAGCTGTCCTTCTGACTGCCAAGAACCTTAAATGTATGTGCTAGACGAGACCTCATGAACTACCGGGTCGAGGGATGCTAACTGCGGAAACTACAGCCGCGGAAGATGCAACACGGCTGGTCCTGGAGTTGCAGACAATTGCGCGGGATGCTGGCCATCCCGTGCCTCTGTTGATTGCTATCGATCAAGAGAATGGCGGTGTCAACAGTCTTTTTGACGAGATCTATATCCGCCAGTTCCCCAGCGCCATGGGAATCGCCGCGACCGGGTCCAAACAATTGGCCCGCGAGGTCGCCTCGGCCACCGCACAGGAGCTTAAGGCCGTCGGGGTCAATTGGATCATGGGCCCCGTCCTCGACGTCCTGACCAACGTTCGGAATCAGCCCTTGGGCGTCCGCACCAGTGGCGATGACCCCCAAGAAGTGTCCCAGTATGGGGTCGAGTTTATGAAGGGATACCAAGAAGCGGGTCTGGTCACCTGTGGAAAACATTTTCCATCCTATGGCAACCTGGAGTTCATCGGCTCGCAAACAGACGTCCCTATTATCACCGAGTCGCTCGAGCAACTGAGCCTGAGCGCCCTGGTACCCTTCCGCAATGCCATCGCGAATGGCCTGGATGCCATGATGGTGGGCGGTGTCGCCATGTCCTCCGCGGGGGTCAATGTGATGCACGCCTGTCTCTCTGAGCAGGTGGTCGATGATTTGTTGCGGAAAGACCTCCAGTTTGGTGGTGTCGTCGTGTCCGAGTGTCTCGAGATGGAAGCTCTGACGCACAACATCGGTGTCGGCGGCGGGACCGTGATGGCCATGAAGGCTGGTTGTGATGTGATCCTCCTGTGCCGCTCGTACCCCATCCAGCAAGAGGCCTTCAATGGCTTGAAGCTCGGGGTCGAGAACGGCATCATCAGCCGCGCCCGTATCGAGCAGTCGCTCCGACGTGTGCTGGCGATGAAGGCCCGCTGTACCTCCTGGGAGCAGGCATTGAATCCGGGGGGAATTCCCTCCTTAACCAAAATGCAACCGTCGCATACCGCCCTCTCCACGCGCGCTTATAATAGTTCCATCACCCTCGTCCGGGACAAGAACAACCTGCTGCCGCTGCCCAGCATTCTCGAACCCGACGAGGAACTACTACTCCTGACGCCGTTGGTGAAGCCCCTCCCCGCCTCGGCCGTCTCCCGCTCTGTGGTTGATAATATGAGCGCCTCGCCAGATTCCATGGCGTGGGAGAAGGGTGCTTCGATCATGAGCGTCGAGTGCGTCTTTCGAGAATTTGGGCGATCTCTCGCCCGGCAGCGAATTGGCCGTGTGCTCCATACCTCCTATACCTCTACCGGCGTCCGCCCGATTCACGAGAGTCTAATCGATCGTGCCAGCGCGGTCATCGTCGTCACCGCAGACGCCAACCGGAATCTCTACCAGAACGGCTTCACCAAGCATGTATCGATGATCTGCAAAGCCCAATTCTCCCAAACGGGTGAGCGACGTGAGAAGCCTCTCATCGTGGTCTCTGTGAGCTCGCCGTACGATTTTGCCATGGATCAATCGATTGGGACGTACATCTGCACCTACGATTTCACAGAGACCGCGCTGCAGGCGCTGGTCAAGGTGCTCTATGGAGAGTTGACCCCGACCGGGTCGCTGCCCGGCAGTATCAGCCGCAGTCAAAAACTCCACCAATCCCGACAGCACTGGCTAGTCGAGAGCTTTAACGAGGAACGCGATTCAGAGGCCCTCGATGCTCTTCTGGATGCCGTCCGAGAGGACTGCTCGCAAGCCCAACGGTCCGAGTTGGCCGGTGTTTCGTCGAACAGCTTCCTGCTGCGTAGCGACGACGTCGAGGAGGCACACTTTGTGGTGCGCAACAGCACAACGCACGCTCTCTACGGCTTCTGTTCGACATACTTCTTCCGATCCACCAACACGGGCGTCATCGGCGCGCTAATCGTCGACCCGAGCCGACGCAAACTGTCAATCGGGCACTCGTTGCACAACCGTGCAATCCGAACCCTGCTGCAACGGAAAGGCGTGAAGCGATTTCAGCTGGGCTCTCGTCTCCCCAGCGTCTACTTGGGCATCCCCACGGCAAATCCAGTGGAACGTAAGAAGCTCCGGCAATGGTTCGCAAACTTGGGCTGGAACACGGCCCTGTCGCGACCCGTCTGCAGTGTGGTGCTGCGTTCTCTCTCGACGTGGGTGCCTCCGGAAGGATTGGCCAAGAGCCTGCAGAGTGCGGAGGTGGACTATGACCTCGTCTACGGATGGGACTATGCGGATTCGATCCTCGATCATGTGAAGACCAACTCCCGCCAGGGCGTGATGGAGATCTACAAGCTTGCCTTGAACGGCGCACCCCATTCTGGGGTCATCCGTGCGAAGCGACCTGAGGACGGCTCTATTCTGGGAAGTGTTGTAGTCTACAACAGTCAATCTGCCTTGGCCGAGTACGTACCCGCATTGAAGGAGATCAATGCGGCGGCGGCAGCAGGAGGCATCTCCTCACCGGTGATCTCTCCGTCTGTGGGGGAGTATGCCACCTTGATGCAGGGATTGATCCTGCTGGGGATCAAACAAATCCGCAAGCAAGGCGCGGATGTGCTGATCCTCGACTGTGTAAGTTTTCCTTGTCCCGTCTTATCTCTTTTTTTTCCCTTATCTCCTTGTTGATTGTCTTCCCCGCTTTTTCGGACATGTATCCTAATTGAGATTTTTTCCTTTTGCCACAGGTGGACGGCGATGGAAACTTTGACAGCCTATCCGCGATGGGCTTCGGAGTACTCCACAGCTTCGAGGAAGTGACTTGCGATGCAGCCACCTGGAAGCTGATACCGCCAGCTTAGAAGATGATGGCGATACCTTCCACAAAAGGCGTAATGTTGCTTGAGATCTGCGAGACCAACCCTTGTTACTGCCGTGCTCTTATCACCTTTTGGGACTTGTCGGGCATGTCCGGTAATATTGGAGCGTGTTTCGAATGTTGGTAATTTTGGGCGCTGTATATGTCACCGCATTGATATCCCTTTGGAGCGCTTGCATTTTCTTCGGCATTCGGCATTGGGTCTGTTGTCCGTCGGAACCTAAAATCTTTTTTTTGGTGTTTTGTTTCTTCCATTTTTTGACTAGTATATATATGCTGTTTGGGGCAAATTGGGGCGGTATACGCTCGAGTTTTTGAGGGGCCGAAATGCCAATCGCGGGGGACAAGACACCCGGTCCGTTCGACATTCTCTCCTTTTCAACAACCGAGACGTTATCTTTTTTGGTAACCTGTGCGTGAGCAACGCGTGAAATGACTCAATTTGCCAGGATTCCCGAACCAGCGGGGTCGTGTGTCTGGCATGAAATCAGTCAGATCCTGTGCTCTGTATAGAAACGGCATCTCTGTCGAGATAAAAGAACAGTACCAGGCACCAGTCGACTAAGAAGGGGATCGCTGCGGATCATCTGCTGGGAAGGAAGCGCGCTAGTCGCGAAGTAGTTTACGCTGTTCAACTAGAAAGACGCCTCACGTTCTGTATACCTAACTCAGTATCCAGTACGCAGTATCGATTGCGAAAGGATTTGTCAAGGGACGCGGATTTAGCGCCAATTCAGTTGTTCGGTGCTGCTTGACGGTTGGCGCGATAAGCCACAGCATCCAGAGAGTTGATCCTAACGAGAATCCTCCGACGGTCCGACTGCGTATCTCCCCAAACGAGAGCGAACTAACTTCACCTGACTAACTGGATCGGGAGAGTGTAAGTGGGCTGGGGGGCGCGATCCCCCTCTTTTCTTTCAGACTCTGGACTTGTTCCTTTCGGGACACGGAGCGTCGGAGCCAAACTTGCTTCCGGTCGATGAAGTTTCGGCCCGGGCATTTCCCCGCAAGGCAATTGGCAGTCTCGGCGGATCGACAGTCGTATGGGTGATCGCAGTGATCGTCGACCTGACAGAGCAGGAACGGGCTAGCAGCCTGTTTTGAACTTGATTAGGAAACCTGAAACAGGGGCCTGAACCGGGGTCTGTTTCACGCGTTTCTTTTTTTATCCCGTCTCACTCACAACTACCGACACCGTGTCAGTCATTAATAATATTATTGAGGAAGAAGGAACCGCACTTCCATTGTGATTCTTAATGACTGCTGTCTTTGGAATTAGGTTTAAAGAAAACGAGGCGCAAGTTCGCATGTCCAAGACAGGTTAATTGCTGAATACGGGCCGCCATCGGGTCAGTGCCCATGGTACCGCGGACAATGCTCAAGACTATGGTCCTTACTCGAGAGTCTATTCGAGAAGGATTCCGTCGGAAGGCAGTGTTATTGGTGGTTCCTGAGCAAAGCAGTCACGGCTGCGGAACAAGTCCCAAGCCCAAAAATGGTGATATGAATATACACACATTCCGTCTGACGTGCATCCAAGATGCAGGTCCCGTCCGGTCTGAAAGGCTGATTCAAAATCAGATCGCCGCGCTTGTCGACAGAAAGAATGACCTGCATCAATACGGAGACTGCGTATGTAAGGGATGCAACTAGCACCCGTTTTTGACTTCGATGACGGGGATAACGGCGTGTCGATCGTGGTGTCAATTCAAACCGCCGGGTGTCCATTGGCGAATGATGCTGCTGTTGCCGTCCTCGACAGCGCGATTGCAAGGTACGAGGAGTACGAACGCATGCAATCGATGCAAGCATGCCGTACAGGACGCACGGTGCTGCGATTGTTCGACAGGCCACTTTCACATGAAAGAAAATGTACAGACTACAGGGATTGGACCGTGTGCTGCCTGATCGGGATTATGATTTGGTCGTATCCAGAGAGAGACCAACATTGAGGGTATGCATTGATTGCATCATGGTTTCTTTTTGTCTTGTTTCGTCTCGCTCGACCCATCTTGCCCCTGATTGTGGCGTTATTGTGCTTAACCTTGACTCCTCGACCAGAGTAAACTCCCCCAGAAAGAAGTTTGAAAACAACGTCATTAGGGGGAAGGGGCCAATGTCTACGGAGTATACGGATGAAGGATGAAGCACTCAGAGCCCAACTGAGACCTGTTTATCGGCCGTTGGCGGGCACTTTGATGTTTGTGGCAAGACGCAGGAATCCTTCCGGCCCCGCTATGCTCGTTCGAGACTGGTCTGCTATCGCTAAAATCCAGCAGGATGATTAGTCATGGGGGACTTGGCTGCTGCTAGTGACGAGAGCTAATTTTCTCTCGGAGAATATTGGCGAATCGAACGGCTGTCTGCTGATTACACAGGAGCATCGCTGGAGCAGGCCCTGAGCCAGTCAGCAGTCGCAGACGCCTTTTGTCGGCGGTCTCCGGCGTGGTGATTGATCGTTCAGGAACCACAGGGCATCCCCCAATCAGCCTTGCGGATACACGACTTGACTGTGATTGATCTCGATCGTTATCTCCGTGGGCCTCACGACAGGCACAGGCTATTCTAGGCTTTCTAGCGGCATGGCGCCAGTCCGGGCAATGATCGGCACCGGCCACAAGCCTCTTCAGATTGGCACCCGTTTTGTGGCTGATATCCGCCTTTCTTCTTTTACTTTACTTTTTTTTTTTTTGTCTTTTTGGGCTGGGCCGTTTTTCGTGTAGATTCGCCACAGACCGCAGCTGGGCCCAAGCTTTGGTTGGTCCTGCTTGCCCAGCAGAGGGGGCCGGCCTGATTCGGCCATCTGACCCTGCTGGAGAAGGCGAGCAGAGCAGCAGACTCGTAGAGACGCTGGACATGGCCACGGCCAGCCGGTCTTAACCGCAAGCGAGCGAAACTCCCCGCCTGGCCCTCGCTGGGCTGGGGCTGTTCTCGCCCGTGAGTGGTCGGCAGCAGCCACGGGACCGCCCGATCGCTGACAAGAGGCTTGCTCCGCGCTAGCGACGGAACAGGCAATTCGTCGATCGCCGTGATCCGCATTGAGGCGAACGCCAGCGTGAGACTCCCCCCTCTTGCCTGCATTGGCCGTGGGGAGACTTCAGCCTCCTAAACTTTGCCGGTCTTTGAAGACGAGAAGGCGACCAGAAGCAGACGGGGCCGTTGTGCCATTGCGGGGAGTACTTGATCGATAGTGCTTACGAAAGACGGTTGACAGACATACGCTGGCTGGATTCTGACTAATCCCACTAAGCGATCCAATGATTGGCAGAGGATTCGAACAGCTGTCAGGAGCATTGTTGCTTGGGGACGAGTCTCGTGGATTGTCGTGAATAACAGGAATCGCTAGCGGACAGCAGAGGGCTCTGTTATCGACCCGGAGCACGGAGGATTATTATTTGCGAGGCCCACGGGCCATCGGATTCGGAGACACCGGATCCACGGGCGAGGGGGATCGGGCTGGTCCACCAGCGTTCGCGGCAATGGTTTCCGGCCCTGATTGCTGGAAGAACCAGGCACTAAGGCCAGCAAACCTGGGGGTGGAGCCCAGCTAATGCGACTTATTTTCTACATTGCCAGCAGAGTAGCCTCCTGCTTATCCTCGATCGGGATGCCACTCCGTCCGTGAGCATGCCTCCTCTACGCCACTGCCGGACGGGGTCAGCAAATTGCAGTGCCGTCGCAGGAGCAGCATGCTCCAGGCACCGAAACAATCTAGGATCGCTCGCAGGCCCCTGCGAGAGAGCAAGACATGTGATCTCGTGATTGGAGTATCTCTCTGCTGTTTTCTGGTAGCAGCCATCTCCCCTGCTGCGGGTGACACCTTCTAAAAAGCCCAGCGATGCCGACGACGGTTCCACTCGCAGCAGGGTTAGGAATCCCACTGGCTAGGAAGACTACCGACTGCGTAGTTGGAATTTTTACGCTTCTGCATCAGGAGTCTTCAGACGACGAGGGGCAATCGCTCGTGGCGCCGGTCCAACGTTGCGAGGGCTCTTAGGCTGCCGTTGACGCTTTGAGCAATGGCTGGCTAGTGCTCTAGACCTGGAGTAGTCTAGCCTGTCGACCGGCCGCGGGAGCCAAGGAGAAAAGAATCGCCCGGATGGGCAAGTCTTGCGGTGGCAGGCAGGAGGCAAGAAAGAAGCCTTGACTGGGCCCAGTGGGACAGTGGACATTGGGCCCCAGAGTACGGACTGTAGATACGCACGAGAGCAGTGCAGGAGACAGAAAGCATGTGCAAGACGCTGGTCAGCTGGTCGTGACAGCGGCAAATTGCACGAGCCAGCAGTGGCGAATCAGCGACTCCTTTTTGCTCCTTCCGACAGGCATTACGGCCTCTCCGCTGCAATCCTCGAGGCCGATCAGAGGATGCAGGATTGAATAGGATTGAATGAGCTGCCTGTCATCCTTACAGCCTGCTTTTCCTCCCCCCCGATTACCCACCGTATCAGATCAACTCCATCCCAGGCCTCGCTGCCAGCACGTTCATCGGATGGCCCCCCAGCCAGGCCGTCCACTGCTCCCCCCACTTGCTGGTCCTCTTTTTTGCGGCCAGTCTGACATGGATCTGGTATTCTGGTTATTCTTAGCCAGCGTATGTCCATTGCTGCCGCTCCCGGAGTGGCGGCCAGGGTGCGCCCAGTGCTGATTCGCGCCTGGCATGTGCGCGACTCCCTCAGCTCAGCTCCCCTGGCAGCTCGTTGCCTTTTGCGCCAGCACTTTGGCATTGCCTACAGAGAAGGATTAGGATTCCAAGGGCTGACAAGCCAGGAACAGCCGTGGATGCGCCTTTTCGTCTGAGCCGATCCACCCGCGCGCGTCCTGCCCTGCCGAGTTAGCGAGCCCACCGCTCCCTTCCCGCCGGGACCAGACGAAGCCAAAGGCGAGAGCGTATTTCCTGCCAGCAGCCCCAGCCCCAGGATCCGCTCGTCTCCGGATCACCATCAGCCTTTAGGTACTGTACCTATAGCCGGCTGGTCCACACGAGAAACGGCCCAGCCGACTGCTGGCCGCGTCTGACTGAGGTTGGCCCGCATCCCGCACCCACTCCGGGCCTGCCTGCCCTAACCTGCCTAACTAACCTAACCTAATGCTAATGCCAATGCTAATGCGAATGCTAATGCTGCTGCTGCTGCTGCTGCTGCAGACTCCGCTGCCTTTATCGCCTGCGCCCACATGCCTGTCTCGCTGTTATCGAACGGTCCCTCCTGCTCTGGCTCCTGCTGCGCGCACCTAATTTCGCTTCCCCCGGCGCTGGACCCATCGGCCGTCCCTTTTTGCCGTCGACGTCCTGCCATACTTTAGTCCTTAGGACACGAGGTGCGGTACCTACATACATAGATCTCGTCCCTCCTCCACCTGCCCTCTCTCTCCCCTCTCCTCTTCCGCCAGCTCTCTTCCCCCCTCGCTCACCCTCGTGCCCGACGTCAACAGTATATATCCTCATCCGCCTGCCACACCCTCCTCCCCACCCTCGTCGAGGAATACGCTCGCCTATACTGTCGTCGTCGCGCATGAGGTCCGCTGTCGCTGCCCCTCAGTGAACGACTACGAACCGCCCTCGTCCGGCTCTCGTCGACAACCGACAATCCTCCGTCCTGTCTTCATCATTCCCCGCTCTCGTGTCTTCCAGGGCTGCCCGTCAGCCCGCTCCCTCTCACCATGGAGGGCTTCGACACCATGACCATGTCTTCCTACCTGGCTAGCCCGCTTTCCCTCGGCAATATGCAGGGCACCGACTACCTCAACGCCATGGCTCCGATGGACCTTCCAGACCAGCGGTCCAATTTCGATACCGAGACTTTTGTCAGGTGCGTGCGCACGTCCGCCCGTCCTGAGCCTTCGGTGCCTCCGAAGGCGACACAGGGTCCATGTGTTCGCGCGCGCACGGCTCCCCTTGTGTCACGGACGAAGGATGAAGATCCCAGAATAGAACGGGCTGGGCGATGACAGGAACCCACGGCTAATGAGAGTAACAGCGGTGACGACTTGGCCTTCTCGCAGCCCGGCATGGCAGCCCCCATGAGGCGCTTCTCCACCTATGAGGAAGCCTTTCCCCCGCCGGAGGTGATGGCGCCTCCCTTCGAGTCGCTCTCCTCGGAGCAACAACAACAGCAGCAGCAGCAACAGCAGCAGCCGCCGCCGGCAGAACCGTCCGTCGACCACAATCACCGCTTGCTCTCCTTCTCCATGCCTATCTACAGCTTCACCCTGCTCGACTACTCGCTGCGACGAACGTCGCTGTCCCTGACGGCCCAGCTGCACGGCATGTTCTTCCTGGCCGAATCGCCCTGGACGAACTCGCCTACTGAGGTGCCGCCGCCCCAGGTGGCGGAGTTGACCTGCTACCGCCGCAATCTGTTCCAGATCACCGGCTCCGTCACCCTGCCTCGCAACTTGCGCTACATCATGACTGACCAAGGCGACCGGATCCCGATCCTCGCCCAGGAGCTCACCGTCTCCGCCACCGAGTCTGTCGAGGGGAACCCTGTCAAGATCATCTCCGTGCCCTGGAAGACGCCGGCCGCCGCGGCTGCCAACGGCAATGGGAACGCGCCGCCGCCCGCGCCGGAGGAGAAGGCCGAGAAGGAGCCGCCGGCGATCCCGCTGGACACGATGGCCGCCGGCCAGGACATGGATTCGGACTACGCGACGTTTCCCATCGCCTGGAAGCGACTGCAATTCCGGATCGCGACGGCCAACAACGGCCGCCGCAAGGAGCTGCAGCAACACTTTGTTGTCCGCCTCAAGGTCGTGGCGACCCTGTCGACGGGCGCGAAGATCCCGATCTGTGAGGTGCACTCGGGCCCTGTCATCGTGCGTGGCCGAAGCCCTCGCAACTTCCAGTCGCGCAAGGACCTGCCCTTGAGCAGCAGCGCGGCCTCGTCACGAAAGAATCAGAATCAGCATGTTGCCAATCGGGCTGCCGCTGCTGCTGCTGCCGCCGCCGCCGCTGCTGCGACGACAGCCGGCGACAACCCAGCGAGCCAGACGCCGGTTGCGACGTCGGCTCCGGCAAAACTCCCGAGCAAGAGCAGCTCGCCGCCGGAGATGTCGCAGATGATGGGGCCGTTTGACGCGGCTGGCATCCCGCCGGCGCCGTCATCGTCGTCGCCGTCCTTTTCTGCGGATTGGACGCAGATGCCGGCTCCAGCCAACACGGCGGGTCCTCTAGCGACGCCGTCCTTTGCTCCTGCTAACATGCCCAACGGGCTGCCCGTCTATCCACAGTCCAGTCCCGGCCAGCTGAAGCATCAACCGAGTGTGAGTGCGGCGCCACCGATCGCCCTGTCCCTGTCGGAGGACGACTTTAAGACGCCAGCCAAACCGGCAGAAGAATCGCCTACGACGTCTAGCGAGAACAGTACGGCCAATCCGACGACGACGGCCGACGCAAACGGTTCGACCACCGCAACGACGACGTCTCAAAAACGGTCGAGTCCGGACGCGGCGGAGGCACCCCCGGCCAAGATGCAGAAGGTGGCGCAGACGCAGACGCAGACGCCGACGCGAACGCGGCCCAACCGGGCAGCGTCGACGACCGTTCCGATGCTCACAGCGCCAGCGACGACGGCGGCGCTGCAGCAGCCGTTCCACCCGCCGCCGTCGTCGTTCAGTTCGTCGCTGCCGTACCCGAGCGAGAGTGCGGATCTGCTGTACGAGTATTTTCCGCTGAGCATGGATGACTGGCAGGCGCCGGTGGATGCGGTGTACCGGCCGCACGTGGTGCACCACACGCACATGCCGTCGGACTACAAGTTGATGGCGGCACGCAGTCGAAGTAACCGATACTTTGCGGCGGAAGACGTGTGCTAGAGAAGAGTTCTTTGTTATATACGCTTGTCATACATATGGACTACGATATACCCGCATGTGGTTTGCGACAGCGTCAGCGGTGCGATAGGGATCATTGGACCGGTTAAGCTGGCGTTGAGGGCGAGGGATTTTGCTCGGCATGTTTTTAACATTTACTCTCGTACTTAATCTGGGAAGTGCATGGGATGGAATTATCTGGATGGGATCTGCACTGGTGTGCGTGTACGATAGTTGATTCTGTTTGGCACTGTTTATACGCGTTGTGTTTGTTGAGTTCTGTTTGTACGGGTGGCTGCGCCGCTGCACTGGTATATAGTATAGCATGTCATGAATGATGACTACATCCATCAACTGAGTCAGTTTGTGTACAATTCAATTACCTACGTCTTGTAGAGGAGTCAAGTCCTCATGACCATACTCAGTAGGAACAGTCACATGACCCATCCACACAGATGCACCTCGCAATTTACTACCTTGTTTGGACATACTGTACAAAGTATGGAGTATACTGCATGCATGAATAATGCACATCGCAAAGTCAAACTATATAACTACCTACTACTAAGTACTGAGTAAGGAACCATCCCCCGAGACGAGAGCCCCCAAGTTCGACCCATAGCTATCCACGTACTTGTATGTACATACGTAGGTAGTGTAGTGTAGTGTTCCCTAGTAGGTATACATAAATAGAAAATGGGAAATAGAATAGAATTAGGTAGATTAGAGTAGATTAAGATTAGGATTAGGTTGGTTTTTAGGTAGTTTTAGCTTAGTTCTTGAAGGATGGTTAGAATTCAATAATTTGCGATTTTTGAGTTTAAATGGAGAATGGAGTACGCACCAGGTGGATACCTACGTAGACCTATGGTTTGGGTTGGGGTAGGTAGGTTAGCAGGTAGGGGCCAAAAGAAAGGAAAAAGAAAAGAATATCAGAAAAAGAAAAGAAGACCATGGAAGCCTCGCTAGAATCGCTAGAAGCTTGTCTACGTGCGTATGTAGATCGCTAGTTAGTTAATTAGTTAGTTAGCTAGGTAGGTACTGTACTGCTAGCTACTAGGTAGGTAAATTGTGGAACTGTTAGAACGGTTATTGTTGTGTTGGAACTGTTATTGTTGTTCCCATGGTTTGTTGCGTCGAGGGTACTCATCTACACACCTACCTAGGTAGCTACTAGGTAGGTAGGTACTGTACCTAACTATCATGCAGTTATCTACTACAGAGTACTGTACTGTACATATGTATGTACATACCTACAGGGTAATATATACACACTTGAGGGTAGGTCGTAGGTAGAGGAAGGACGTGTACTGTACTGTACTGTACTGCACTGTACAAACCTTGAAGGATGTATTATATATTCCCCCATACATAGTCACTTAGTTAGTTAGTTACTTTAGTTACTTTAGTTAGGTACTTTTAGTACTGTATTACTGACTGAGTTATACTATACGCAGCTACAAAGAATGTACGCAGTAGCTAAGTTAGGTATATTATACGTAGATACGTATGTCGATCAATCAATCTATATTTAGTAAAGTATAGTGTAGTATAATCATAGTTATAGTATACGTATGTACTTAGTTAAATATGTACCTAATGTAGAAGAGAGGGCGGAAATTTCCGCCCCCGTCTTACGCAACTTCTCTAACTTAACCAACCTCCTCCATGATCCATTATCCATCTCTTCGGCCCCCGAAACCGAACCGAAACCGAACGTTATATAAATGAGCGAACGATCTAATGAAAGAAACTTCGGCTGCTTTCCGAATATTCGAATGATCTAATCAGCCCCAGCCAACTAAATAAATAGGTAAAATCTAAATTTCCACCAACCGGAATTAATTATTTTCTGGAAAGAAAGATGGATTTGCTCGTTTACGCGTGACTGAGTGACTGGTTTACTGGTTTACTGGTTTTCTAGAAGATTTAGTTGCTTACTTACTTAGGCTGGTGAGGTACAGTAGTGAGGTAGTTACATAATTAAATACTTGGGGACAGAAATAGAAAATGCGGAATTGCGGAATTGAGCCGCGTTGTTGTTGTTGGGCCTGGCGTATGTACAGTACATACTCTACGTATCTACCTCTACATGCATACTTAGGTAGTACTTACTAACTACAGACATCAACATAAATAACATAGGTGTGTATATGCAATCTGTGTATGTGTATGCATATGTGTGTATGTATGGGCATATGTCTTGTGCGTTATGTGTTATGTGTTGCATAACCAACCAACACAGCGAACCCATTTTTGTATATGTATACGAGGGTGTCGGTGTCAGTGTCAGTGTCAGTTGGTGGGAAAAGGCCCCTTTTTATAACTTTTTTTTTGGAGTTTCTTTAAAATTCTTTAGAAAAGAAGGATTTGATTTGAGATTTGTTTGGGATTTAAGAATTGAAAGGAGGAAATAGTATGGTTAAAGAGACAAGCAAGGGTTGTGTTTGAGCTGATTTATTTGCTTTGCTTTGCTTTGCTTTGCTTTGATCTGATCTGATCTGATTATTTTATTTGATTGTTTGATTTGATTATTTCTGGAATAATATGGCGGATTAAATTCAGCAAGCAAGCACATGGACATGGATGTGGAACATGGATAATGGATAATAGCCAATGTATGTATGTACTGTACATACATATATTCTAGCGACTTAATGGCATCTATATACATTCACTATGAGTAATCCTTGATGAAGATAGAAGGAAGGACCCTCCTCCATCTCCGTACATGTATATACATGTGATGGACTATCCATACACATGATTTTAACCTATAATCACGGATCAGCCATTTATGATCTGGGAATGGAGAGTCCATGTGGTCGACCCATCGATAAAGGTGCAGTACGGCGTTGTGGCAGGATGTATATGATGGATAATGGAGAGGAAGGTGGTGGGTTTCTTTAGAACAAGAACATCTGTAGATAGATAGATAGTGATGAGGGAAGAATGGTTGCATTGTAAATATATAATTATAGCTAGGTATGTATATATTTATAGCCAGCGATGGATGGTGGATGGTGACAGGACTAGATGCCTAGTAGGAGATATAATTGTTACAGGGGAGATGTTTTGCCAGCAGAAAAACTTACATGTATTTACTGTATGTCTTAAGAGGGAGAGAGCAGAAATCTTCAACACCATACTTTTTGCATAGATTACTATTTCAAGTTGTTCGGACTTCTTCTGGGGGGAGAGAGACTTGAATTATTTTTTTTTCTAAAAGTGTTCTGTCACGTGCAGCAACATCAACAGTCATACCGTACATATGTAGTCGTAGTCGGATCCTCCACCCAACACGTGTGGAAGGTCCATCATTGAAGAACGTGGACAATCCCTTTTATTACACTAAGGACTGTCTGTAGCTAGCTAGGTAGTTTACAAGAAACATTGTTCCTTAGACATACTTGTTTGACAGCATAACGCATTGTGATCAGTGTTGCTTATGTTTTCTTCTCATGTTGACAGATTTTATTTAGGTCTGGACTGGACTGGAAGAAATCTGCATAGCAACGTGTACGTACAGTATATAACTAGATCAGGTATGAATTTGTTGTCATTATTGTTATATGAATTGTATAGATACATACGTAGATAGATGAAGATATGTATGGAATGAAGTACGTACTGCCTACAGTCCGGGAATGTAAAGTTTTTAATTCAAGGTGAAAGGATTATTTATTTATATAAATAACTAAGTAAAGAAATGATCAATAGCTCGATAAGATATTATGATATACATATTTTCTAAATAGACCATCAGCAGAACAGGCAGTCTAGTGTACAGGAATAATCAAGGAAGAAAGCCTCCTGGAGGACTTTAGCTCATATTTATGCCTATGAGCATACGAAGAAGTTCAAACAATAGATCCCGTGTCTTTGTCCAATCTCTTTCTTTGATTCTCTGCAAATAGCAACGGGTGTTGAGCACACACAGATATCTCCGACAAGGACAAGGGGACAAAAAAAGAAACGCAAACTTAGACGTCGCATAAATGCAATATCGATGTGACTGCTGATGGAGAGATACTTCGAGTAGTATATTACTACGGATTAGATATCTATAAATAAGGAAATATGGTTTAGTTTAAGGGATCCAATATATTAATCCTTTTCCTTTTTATTTTTTATTTTTTTTTAAAAAAAAAAGAAAAGAAAAAGGCTTTATTATATGTGATTGAAGAATTTTTGTCATCGCAAGCTGTGAAGAGCATGAATTTAGGTACAAAAAAGGTGGGAAAAGGCTGATTATGAATACTAAATCACATGGGATCAATCAATTAATTGATCTGTTTCCAATGGATCGAGATCGGTCTCCTTTGTTGCGGCGTAGACTGGCCGCATGAACAGGAAATTCCGTGGGATTTGATTTCCCTTCCATCCATCCATGGGGAAATGGAAATCCTAGTGGATTATTCCCCACACTATTTTTGTTTTTGGATGGAAAGGACACCCTAAGAAATTTTTATTTTCCCATGGAAATTAATTTTCTGGGATTTTTTTTCTTTCCCTATTTCCTATAGGATTTCCAGAGGGTTAACCTTCTTCCCACAGCCATCCCATCCATCACCCTGGGATCCTTGGGATTTCCAAATGGCCTGCCTACGAGTCACGCTGCCGCCGATTCAACTTCAACTTGGGGGTATCCATCTGTTTGCTATTCCTAACTAAATTGCTAGATTACATCTTCTGATTATAAATATGCTAGCTATCGTCTAGGGTTTGCTAAAGCAGTTGATTTATAATGTGTCTACTATTCAAGGCTGTTTCTTAGGGGAACTCTTTTTTTCAGTCTTGGTTGATTCCGAAAGGAATACCCTGTCAAGATAATATCATGCTGAGGTTCGGTGATATAAGCTCGATATACTCTGTAGGATATTGTTATTTAAGACACGCTCTGCGAGTTGCACTAGCCCTGCAAATTGTACTAACATCGTTTACTTCAAAAACAATGTCATATCGAGAGAGATTAGCTGTGTTTGCTATGGATATTTGCTGCATATTTCCTACAACGGTACAGTATACGTCTTCAGGAATCGTTTGTCACTGCTTACAATCGTACTATCACCACCATTAATAAACAGAGATCTGTTGAAAGACATGGACGCAGGAGAGGTAACGCTGTTTGGTGCAGCAGAGTTGCTCACGTGCTCGTCCACTTGCGACTCGACTTCATCATCGTTCAGACCACATGGATGCTATGCTATGACAGAAGTGCTTTGGATAGTCGTTAGTGATAAAATTAGCCAATTTCCAGGCAGTCTCCCCAGAATCAACATGTACTTCCTCAATATGTCGAAGTGTTTAGTTTCGTTCCTTCAATGGATAAACATATTTCTGATGGAACCAGTGTGGTATGCAACTTGGCATCAGCCGATGCACTTGCGAAGTTGATGCAGGACTTCAGCAAAGGCGACTTCTACAGTGTGGCCATCTGTAAAACGCCTGTATTTGACTATTCTTCTACACTTCATTTCAAACCATGCGCATGGGACGATTCTTCTGCGCGTTGCAAACTTTGACTTTATGACTGTTGAAGAAGTATAAACGGTTTGAGTGCCTATTCACGCGTCGACAAGCCCCTCTGGCCCAAAAAGCCCCTTCTCATGCTATCATTCCGATAAATCTGTCATTGCTGCAAACAAGGTCATCGAGCCAAAAATCCAAATCTCAGACGTTGGCATGTCATTTATGATAGAGGATGCAGAATCTGCGACATTACACACGCCTGCTAGTCTACTCCCACCAGAGGATTTTTAATGAGAAATCACTTCTGCAGCACATGAGTGGATCTTGGTGCTGATTCTCTATGAAATTCTCGGCAGACACCCCTCTTCAAAGTATGGGCCGACGATCCCGATGATATCACGGCGAGATGGTCAGCACCCTCGGCTGTCTACCAGCGCGGACGTGGGATAAGTGGGAGAAGAGGAAAGAATTCTTCTTTGACGACAGAGAGTGGAATCCGGACTTTCGACGGATCCAGACGCCCATAAAGACATGAGAATGCGGAGAGGATAACAGCACGAGAGGTCGTGCAGTCGCCGTAGGATCATGGGCGAGACTAGCTGAAAGCAAGTCATGTGTAGTGAAATGCTAAGTAGTTCAAAAAGATCTTGCGAAATCACCGACCAATGTGCAGATTTCGAGAGAAAGAAAAGTAAATCAACCAAGATATAGATCCTGATCCTGCCATCAAGCCTGAAGGAATCAGGGTTAGCCCGTCAAGCCTGTGAAGCATATTATATGACCCATCAAGAGGGATTAGTTTTTTTTTCTATGGTAAATATAAGAAATTGTCATATAGCAGTTATTATTCAATGGGTAGTATGTAATTACAAAGTATTTGATTTTCGAAAATAAAAAGGAGTACAAGAAACAAAAAAAGATAGTTTGGGGGAAATTATTTGATTTAGATAAAAGTCTCTTTTAACAATACCGTTGTATCTGCAAAATACGAAAAACGAAAAAAAAAGTAGAAAAAAAGAAACAGTAACAGCAGCAGAAAAAAGGAAAATAATATTTTTATCTTAGATGTATCTTTATTTCATGTAGTTTCTAAAGCCTTTAATTTAATTTTATCTACATGCTTTCTTACCTATTATATAGATATATTGGTTGTAGCGACCATATCGCCTTCGCCCTCCCAGTCCTTCTGCCGAGGTTCTATAGCAGTATTACATATTCTCGGCATTCTCATTTTCAGCGTTGGAATGCTCCTTAAACTGATGGCTAAGAAATACCAACTGTGCGAAGAATTCATGGATTACATATACATGAATTCATTAGAGGATACAGATTCCGGAAATAACTGCCATACCCAATCAAGAATAATTCTAGGTCTAATAGCCTTGAATGAAACATTTTCCGGATTAATAGGAGGTAAATATTTGTTAATCGCAGGTCAACTCTCACGGGAGCAACCACGGTCACACCAGTAAATGCATGTTCCTCCATAATAGGATATTGTTACTTACGGACTATTCTACACAGATCTCAATCCGTAAGGGACTAATGATTGAATTGTCTTGATTAGAAAAATATGTAAGATTATGACTTACTGCCGGTAAAACACATTAGGTAGATACATAACCTAAGAAGAATGTTTTGCACTGCACCAATTTAGAGAGCTACTGTAGGTAATATATCTACATCTATTTATATTTAGAAAGACAGCACCGCCAGAGGTTATTGTGTATTGTTTGTCTGCTACAGATTTCTTTTCTAGTAGTCATTTAAAGTGGGATATGCATATATCATATAGTTTATATTATCTTCTAGCAAGGCTAGGAGTCTCTTTGTAAATGCTATTCACACTTCCTCCGACTCACCCTTCCCACGCTTACGCCGACGACTCCTCTCCAAAGCCCGTCTCTTCCCCTCCTCCTTCAACTTCTCGTCATCCGCCCGGTTCAGCTCCACCTGCGGCATCAACGCCACGGCCAGGAAGAATGCCAGCGCAGCCAGGCTGGCGCCGATGATGAAGACGATGCGGAATCCGCGCTGGTACGCCGGCATCAGCACCGTGCGGATTGCTGTCGCTTCTTCTGGGGGAAGCGTGGAGAGGTAGGTTTGCGGGCTGGTCAGGAGGGTTTGGATCTGAGATGTGGTTAGGGTGAGATTGGTGTTTGTGTTGGAGAGGGATGAGAGGGCTAGGTTGTTTCTGTATGTTGTTTGTTAGTAACGATGGAAAGGATAAGAGAGTGTGTGAGGGTGAGGCTACATGATTGTCCCTGACACAGCCAGACCAAGGGTTCCGCCCAGATTGCGGATGAAGCTATGCATTGTCAGTATTTTATTCTTCAGTTTATGGCGTTAGACATACTTCCTGAACGACGTAACGACCGCCATGTCCCGTCTTTCCACGCCCGCTTGGACGGCAATCAGAGCCCTAAAAGCATCTAAGCAAGATATGTACTTTGTTTCCTCTGAGGATACTCACGGCTGCAATGTATTGCCCACTCCCACACCAGTCAGAATCCCATAGCCAATCTGCTTCCCCAGTCCGGACGACGGATCCAGCGTCGAGTACAGGCCCAGTCCAACCGCCCACACGGCCCATCCTAGCAAAATGCATTCGCGGTAGCGACTGACCCAGTGGACGACCAGACCGGAGAGCGTGCTACTCAGGGCTACCAGCAGTCGATGTTAGCTCTGCAGAGATAGCGATCTGTTGGGCTGCTCACTCTGTATCAATATGATCGGCAGCAGCAGCGCCCCCGCCTTGACGGCCGAATAGCCGTACACCAGCTGATAGAAGGTCGGAATGTAATACACCTGCACTAGGAAGTTCCACCCGTTGATGAACATGGTCAGACAGGCGCCGTTGACGATGCGCGCCTTGAAGATGTGCAGCGGCACCACCGGCGTCGACGTGCCCTTCCACTGCCACAGCACAAACAGCCCGCACACGACGCATCCCACGACCAGCGTCGCGATGACATGGCTCGAATCCCACGCGTACTCGCCGCCGCCCCAGGTCAGGCCCAGCAGGAGGACGGACGTCCCTCCCAGAGCGAGCAGACAGCCGACAAAGTCGATCGCCTTGAGCTTGATCCGCCAGTCGCCCTCGACCTTGCGCAGCGGCATGAAGAAGAAGCAGCACAGCGTCGTCAAGCCTGTCATCGGCATATTGAGTCTGAAGATCCACCGCCAGGAGTTCGCGGACCGTGAGGCCAACGCGCCGCCGATGACAGGCCCGATGCCGTTGGCCAGCGCGACCACAGACCCTAATATCCCCTGGTACTTGCCGCGCTCGCGCAGGGGGACGACATCGCTGACGATCATCTGGGCGACGTTCATCAGGCCGCCGCCGCCGACGCCGGTAAACGCACGGAAGACGATCAGCTGGGTGGCGGTGTTGGCCAGTGAGGAGGCAAGCGAGCCGACGAAGAAGATGCCCAGGCCGATGAAGAGGATCACCTTGCGCGACCAGATGTCTGAGAGGCGGCCGTAGAGGAGTTGGAAGGAGGTGGAGGTACTAGTCTGTCTTAATAGTCCATATCATAGCAAAGAAGAATCAGACAGAGACTCACACAAAATAACCCCCCGCAATCCAGGCCGCCTGATCCGTTGCCTGCAGGGCATTGCTGATAATTGACAGGCTCGCCGCGAGTGTCGTCTGATCCATCAAGGCTAGGAGGTCGACCGAGGCGCAGGCGAGAAATATCTACGTCGTCAGCGCGCTGCCAGGGATGGATGAGGATCACGGTTCACTTACAGTGATGATGACGCGTTTGGGGACGTAGTTTGTCTGCTCGTTGAAGACGTGGGGGGATTTCTTTTCCGAAGCATTTTGCTTATCCTTCGTGTCGTTGTCATTGCTTGTCTTTTTGACAGCTGTCTCTGTAGATGGAGTAGGGATGGCATTCTGTGCCTTTTCGAGATTGGAATCAACCGCCGAGGTAGCAAGGGCAGGCTGCTGGTCTGGCATGATAGGACTTGCCTGCAATTGCAGTCAGCAAGTAAACAAGCGCAATCAATGTCTGGACGGACGAGAATGAAAAGATGGATAAACGACTCTTCCGATCTCAGTCTGGCTAGACCCCTTTTAATTGAGAACACCCACGAAAGGGAGAAGAAAGAAAACGAAATTGCAGATGAAGTGTAGGAATGACTATTTCTTACCGGTTACTCTACACAGCATAGCATAGTGATCAGCTCAACTCTCTCTAGAGTATGGACTAAGTAGGGAAAAAACTGCTGAATGAATTACACACGTTATTCAATTACAGTATACATGGATGTAATCCAAACAAATCAATCAATCCATGTACTCCGCACGGAGCACCAAACTTGCCTGTAGGTATTCAGGAGAATTCCTGTGAGTCATGATGATCAAGCCAAGAGCGCTTATACTGCGAGCGTTGTTTCAAGTGGAGATCAACATTTATTTGAGTTATTGATTGGCATGAAGTAATCTGATAATCTTTACAGTACAATACTTGCAGGGTCCTCGCGTGGCTGAAGACTTAATTCCCAGAATTATTCCTAATGAGGTAGGAGGGGAAGTCGGCAAGGCTTTTTTTCCCTGTCGATCGTGAACTCTAAGCTAGTAAATCTTCTCAAACGTTCTCACGGACAATATATGTACTGTACTGTACAGACAGGTATATATTTTTTGCCCATTAAGGTATGTACATACAGTACATGTATCTGTTACTTGAGACGATTATAAAAAAGTAACCCTGGTAAAACTCAACTATCTCGTTGTGAGAAAACATTCTTTTTAACACATGTAACTGTAGCAAGTGACAGTATTATCAGATACAAGGTAGAGAAACGATTAATTCCTTCTCGACTCGAGGACCTTGGAGACTAGCCGCTTATCAGATTATACCAGGGTACCCGTATACTATGTTATAGCATACCATAGCTCATTCTATTAAAATCAAATGAATTGCGCAAGTAGGTAGGAGTGTTTACGCTTGAATACACGTATATTGAATATGCTATATGATCATGAAGCTGTCCAGTTGGGACTTGAGATGAATGTTTTCATCTACGAGTACCTAGTTCTATCAGGAGTAGACTACATTACTACACAATGGAAGATCTAATCCTCGAGGCAAGGTCATCAGCAGGTAGGGCAGGCAGACGAGATCTGCCAGCGAGATGGTTGCCTTGTATAGCATACCTGCTTTCTTTGGTGTGTACAATACATCTCTCTCGATCTTCTCCATAAGAGTATGGCTAGAAGGCACGCTACCAGACTGCAATACTGCCCATGTCCCTTAGCACGCATGCACAGCAAAGTGAAATTGCCTAGAGTAAGAACGAATATTTTCGTTCGCTTAAATTCACTCACCAGAGGTCCTCATCTCCGTCCTATCCTCCAGAGCAAGGATTCTGCGCTGATCTCCTGCGTTCGAGTGGATCCTGACCCTTGGTCAATTGTTTTCGTATAAGCCAGTTACTTTGCCATCCGGTGCTCCGACAGCCCGCTGTCACAGCCCACCGTGAGTAACTACTTAGTTCTACGCCTGCCGTGGTATTGTCGAGGTGATATTCTGATACGTAATCGATACCAGTCCGATCAGTGGCAGGAACCGGGTTATCGTCTATCAGCGATGTAGTAATATATTACTGAGATATCTCCATCTATCTCATGTCAGTAGTCGTGTTTGTTGATTGCCCTCATCATGCTGGGAAGGATATTATCGTCGATCCAGTGCACACTGGCGCAGGCACAACCTCAACCACAGCCACAGCCAAAAACGCAGCCAGACAACCACCTCAATGTCTACATCGGACCAGACTCCCTCCAGAAATACTTCGACCCCGACTGCCAGCCTCCGCTCCCGCTGGTCGAGATCCCCCGCCATCTGAACCCGTTCTACGACGATGGCGTGCGCATCTACGCCAAGATGATGAGCATGCACCCGGCCAACAACGTCAAGGCGTTGCCTGGTAGGTCCATATCTGCCAAGTATACAAGCTGCAAGCTGACGGCTTAGCCCTGAACATGCTGCAATCCAGCGTCTCGCCCTCCACCCGGACCATCGTCGAGTACAGCTCCGGCTCGACCGTCATCTCGATGGCCATGATCGCGCGCATCTTCCACGGCATCGACGACGTGCGCGCGTACCTGAGCAATAAGACGAGCGCCGCCAAGCTGCGTCTGATGCAGTTCTTCGGGCTCGACCTGACGCTCTTCGGCGGGCCATCGCAGCCAGAACCGCTGGATGAACGAGGCGGCATCCAGAATGCCCGAATGCAAGCGCAGAAAGACGACGCCGTCGTCAACCCGAACCAGTACGAGAACGACCTCAACTGGCAGGCCCACGTCCGCTGGACGGGCCCGCAGATCTTCAGGCAACTCCCGCACATCAACGTCATCTGCGCGGGCATGGGCACGTCCGGCACGATGACCGGCCTGGGCACGTACTTCAAGCAGACCAAGCCGTCCGTCTACCGACTGGGCGTGTGCACCGCGCCGGGGGATCGAGTGCCCGGTCCGCGATCGTACGCGCTGCTGCAGCCAGTCGAGTTTCCGTGGCGGGCAGCCGTCGACGCGATCGAGGAGGTGGGATCGTACGACTCGTTCCGGGTCTCGCTGGAGCTGTGTCGGGCAGGGTTGATCTGTGGACCGTCGTCGGGTTTCAACCTGAAAGGACTGTGCCAGATGCTCGACAAGCGCAAGCAGAGCGGCTCTTTGAGCGATCTGGCAGGGCCCGATGGACTGGTTCACTGCGTGTTTCTATGCTGCGATCTGCCGTACCAGTATATCGACGAGTACTTTTACAAGCTGGGGCCGGAGAAGTTCCATCCGATCAAGAATGAGGTAGGCAGCAAGCCCTACAGTACAGATTTCCTTGATACTCTAGGACTTTTGGCTAATATTTCCTCAGCGACTGACACAGGTCGATCTGTACCGGTACGACGAAAGCTGGGAGCAGAATCCCGCCGACGTGCTGGGCAGTTTCTTCGATTCATTATCCTCGTTTCCCGTGGATTCAGCTATCAAAGCCAACTGTTCCGTCATCGATCTCCGCCAGGCAGCTGACTTCGAGACCTGGCATCTCCCTGATGCCGTGAATCTTCCTCTTCGCAGTCTCGACGCCGACACGGCATCGCCATTCTTCGACCCGGTCGTGCTGGAGGCCCAATGGCGGGAACTCGACAGCCTGTTTGGGTCTGGATCTCCAGCACTGTCAGCCGTCAGCGGCCGCAGGATCCTGCTCGTCTGCTATGGCGGGGACACGGCGCGGGTGGCCGCCAGCGTGCTGCGAGCGCGAGGCGTTGAAGCGTACAGTGTTCGAGGGGGGTATCGAGCATTGGACCAGCAGCAGAAGAAGGGCACGGTTTGAAGTCTACTGATACCCAATCGGCTGATTAGAGGTGGTTTTCCATTATCAAGTTATTCGCACTAAAGAGAATACTCCGCACCTGTCATTATGACGTTGTCGTTATTGGCGTTGTGCGTGATGTTTAGTTTTGTTTAGTAAGTTAGGGCATGGATCAGTGACAAACCACAAGTATGTATTCAAGTTTACCAAGACAATTGATTAAGGTTATGCTATTGTTGCTGAATCATCCCAGTTAGATTGATCATTATTACTCTCATTCAGATCATGCAGTTAACTGCTGGCAACACGCGCAAATCTGCTCATCAAAGCGACCCACCGATGAATAATAATTGCCTCGTGGTGGACCCGTCATGCTTGCATCTGGCAGGGCCATGTGGAAGGGATTCATATTCAGTTCTGACGATAAGACTAGCGGCCTTAGTGCCTAAAACTTGCTCAATTGTGCTCTGCAGCAGGCGGTGGGTTGGTTGGGTTACAACGGCTGTATTGAGTGCTTCACTGTAACGGCTGGGATACGCATATGCTCCCTATCTCGAGGAGGTACTGGATTAATTAGGATTACATGTAATTAATGATAGTACGTCGATTACAGTACGTACTGGGATCATCCAGCCCTAATGGATATTATTATTACGCGCTCAGACTCGACTGGAGTATTGAGTCTTGTCACAGACCGTTTCGCTTGTTTATCGACAGTCTTGGTTCAGATTCTGGCAGGCCGTTGGTAATTCTTGATTAATTACTGGCACTTGTTCGGAGAGAGGGTCAGAGCTGTTTTCTCTTTTCTCGTGCTTTCTTTGTTTTTCTAAAAAAAAAAAAAACACCATCTACGTACGCATATACCGTCCATATACATACATACATCTTTCATCCGCCATGCAATGACTGATACTACAGCATTTCATCCTTTTCACATTTCAATTCTCTACTGAATCTCCCTACCCGACTCTCCCAGAAATCAACGTCAAAATGGACATGTCAGGCTCGTCCGGCACCCCATGGCTGGACCAGCCCGTCATGCTGCACTCGTCGCGCGCCGACAAATGCACGCTGACACCGGCACAGTGTGCCTATCGCAGCGGACACTGGAGATACTGGTTCGTCAGAGCGGTTTTGTTTGTTGACCAAGTGCAGAAAGCTGATGATTGTATGTATGTATGTGTTTCAGGTATCAAGCCGATCATGTGTATGGCCTCGCGACGATCTACTTCACGTGCGCTGCCATCGGCGTCTTCGCCCTTGCCCACTTCTTCTCCACGTATGCGCCGCCGCGCCTCTCGAGGAACAGACTCAGCAATTCGATTAGAGCCGTTCTCCGGTATTTGTCCTATCGAGGAGTCCCCTCCGTTCGGGCGTGGTGGTCGCCTGGCATCGGCGTGACCCTGCTGATTCTGGCGGGAATTGCGTACTTTTTTGGTATTTTTCTTTTCTCGAGATAAATCAAGCAGATTAATATCTGCTAATATGTATTCTGCAGGTTTAATGCTCGGCCCCAAGCCTTACTACTGGCCCACGACAGCCAACTTTGGAAGCAGCCCGCCCATCGCGACCAGATCGGGGTGGATGGCTCTGGGCTTGCTGCCTTTTGTCCTGTTCGTGCCTTTATCGCAAGGATGGTCTGGATATGGACTGATCCTTGGATAGGGCTCTGTCCGCCAAGGCCAACCTGATCTCTGCCGCAACGGGCATCTCGTACGAAAAGCTCCAAGTATGTCGGTCAGATAGGATTCTAAGAGTCATACTGACTGATACTCATGACAGATCTTCCACCACTGGACCAGCTACGCCATGTTCGTGCTGGCCCTGGTCCACACGTTCCCCTTCATCGTCCACCACATCGGCAAGGGCGACATGGTCATGCAGTGGAAGACCCAAGTCACCTACTGGACGGGCGTGGCGGCCATTATCCCGCAGGCGTATCTGACATTTATGTCCTTGCCGTGGATTCGGTAGGATTTCCGTTCGTTATATGAAGACAGAGGCTGACGCATGTAGAAACCGCTACTACGAGTTCTTCAAGGCGACTCACATCCTCGCAGCCGTCGTCTTTGTCGTCTTTTTCTTTTTCCATTGCGATTTTCGGCTGACCTCGTGGTACATACAGACGCCTCCGTTTTTAGTTGTGCCTTGCTAATTGATGCGGAGGGACTACTTCATCGCCACCGGCTCCATCTACTTCTTCTCTCTCTTCTACTCGGTCGTTCGAACGCATCTCTTCCACGGCCTGCACACCGCCACCCTTACTCTCCTCCCCTGCGGTCTGCTCGAGGTCCGCATCCGGACCATCATCTCCTGGACCCCCGGCCAGCACGTCTTCATCCGGTTCCTGACGCTGGGCATCCACAGTCTGACCGCGCACCCCTTCACCATCTCGTCTGCAGTCCACGAGACGGAGAAATGCGGCCATCCGTCCGAGATGACCTTCTACATCAAGCCCCGTGCTGGCATCACCGCGCGGCTCGCAAAGCTGGCTGAAGCCAGGCCCAATATCAGCGTTCGCGTATTGCTGGACGGCCCCTACGGCGGCGTCAACACCGACGCGGTGAGAAGAGTCGACACTCTGCTCGTCGTGGCCGGTGGCTCCGGCGCAAGCTTTTCGCTGGGTATTGTCGACGATGCGTTGAGGAGGTGTCACATCTACCAGAAGACGGGGCAACGTATCCAGATCGTCTACGCTAGTCGTCAGAGGGCCGTCGCAGAATGGTACGCTCGGGAGATGGAGTCGTTGCTCTCGTCCAGCGACAGCGCATCAGAGGACGACGAAGAGAAAGAGAACAAAAACGTCTCCGCGTCGATATATATCACCTGCAACGAGTCAGAATCACCATCAGAATCAGATTCTACCGCAGAAAAGACCATCCCTACAAAACAAACTCCCACTAGCGAGAACAACACAATTCAAATCTACAAAGGCCAGGGACGACCCAATCTCCAAGCAATCATTTCGTCGTGCTCTGCCAGATGTAAAAACATTGGCGTCGTCGTCTGCGGTCCTGTGGCCATGATCCAGGATGTCCGCGACGCCGTTGCAGAGGAGCAATTGCGGGTGTTGAGAGAGAAGAATCAGAGGACGGAGGTTTATCTTCATGCGGAGTATTTCTCGTGAGTTTTGTCCTTGTCTAGATATAGAAAGAGAGAGAGAGACTAACTATGACTTTATCTTTAGATGGTGAAGGATGAGGGAAACAGCCATGTCAGCTATTAATAAGTTACATATATGCTTACCTATATGTATGTATATGATTATATATACATGTCATTTCGCTCTTGCATATTACTGTTGCACACACAAACGAGAAGTCAAAGGCAGAGACTGGTTAGAGATAGACCAGGCATTCATGGCTGATACATTCCCAGAAAGGAAAAGCATCGCTACCTACCTAGATATGTACTGTACAGTACATAGGTGCAGATTGTCGTGTCCTATATCTATCTACACTTACCTGATTTACGTCCATCTCTTGATGGTGATGGCAGGTGGATCGTTGTCGAGACAGTTGGGAGTGTCATTTGGATTGATATCGTGCAGCTTGCTGCAGCTGCAGCAGCAGCAGCTGTGTAAGTACAGTACGTACATGCAGTATAGTACAGAAGGATATGTAGGTATGTACTGTACATTACATAAGGCATAATAGTAGGTAATAAGTACATACATACATGTATTGATTGATTGATGATTAGATCAGGGTAGATCCGGGATATTATCATTCCTAGGAACTCTATACAGCCATTTATTATCATATAATGCATTCAATTCAGGCTTGCCTGAATTGAGTGAGAGAGGCTGGGTTTTCCAATCAGTCAGTCAGTCAGTTAGTCAGTCAACTTATCCAAGGGAATAACTGGCCGACTGACTGACTGACGCTAGCAGAGTCCAGTAGTCGTGTCACCTTCTTCATCTCGATGGGATATGGGGATGAAGCGTACACGGCTGTGTCAAGCTGATTATCCGTCTCATACGTTAGTATACTGTCTTGGCCATCATCATCCCTTTCTGCTTGCTCGGTGGCATTGTCGGTGAATTGACGTACAGTACATGTTGTCATCATTGTATGTGTGCGATATTTTCATCCATTCGCTTGATCATTTGCATTCCTCTCCTTCCCAGCACTCTCTTCGCCTTCACCAGTCCTCTCCGCAAACAGTGCCCGCAGCTGGTAGGCGTACAACTCCGACTCCTTGATCTTTGCATCAATGATCTTGGACATATCGCCCACAGACCAGTACGGCGCAAATACCTCCTCAAAGTCGGTAAACGCTTTCTTCTCGCTGCATGCCTTGACAAAGCACGGCTGAATCTTGTCAAAGAAGAGGTTGTATAGTCCCGGCGGGCTGTTCAGGGCGGAAAAGTACCAAAAGTTGCCGACTTGCCAGCCTCGATGGATGGCGTTTGTTAGTGGGGTAGGACAGGTATCGAGGCTGGAAAACGTCTTCATCATCATCTTCTCTTCCCTTTCGAAAATATACATAAACTCCTTGCGCACGCGGGCGTATTCCTGCAGCGCCGTGCCTTCGAGGGTGTCGATGCCCTCGCTGGTCAACCAATACGGTGGATGGATCATCTCGATGGGAAGAGCACATGCCCACTCCAGGTCGATCAGTTTGGTGATGTTCCAATCCTTGTCGACGAAGATATTGCTCTGGTGGAGGTCTGTCAGGGAGAGGACAAAGGGTCCGTAACGGAGATCCCGACAGGCGTAGTGCGGAAGCACGGCTTTCATCATCGTCAGCGCCGACAACTGCGCCTCCCTGTCATCCCTGTCGCGGATAGCGTTTGGTTTGTGCCGGATGATGCTGTCATGACACGCGAGGAGATCGAGGTAATATGCTTCCGTCGCGGGATACGTGAGGGTCCTGGCAATGTTGGTAGGGATGCCCTCGTTCTCTAGCTCATGGAGCATCAGGGTCAAAGGACGATTGGTCAGACTCAGGATGCCCTGATCGTCGATTGTCCACGACGCGATCCGCGGGAGAGGGATCTGCGATAGCATAATCCGAGCGAGGTCTCGGAACAGATTCGCTCTGCGGGACGGATCGTGTCGGTGTGTCTCCCACGATGTCGAGAGCATCTCGCCCTCTTTGACGCAGTCGACAATCATATATCCGCTGGCCTCGTGGTTGTGCTTGTGGCTGACATATGGAGAAGAAAGCGGAGACCCGAACAGCCATGATGCTATTCTCCGGAAATACCACCCAAGACGGGCAAGAAAAGGCGCATTTTCCAGTGCAGTGAACTGCAAATAAAATTAGACAAGCATGAAAAAAATACAGAGTTAATTCACATACACTGCGACCTGCAAAGCCAAACCCCCAAAGCCGGGGTATTGGAACCGTAGGGCAGTTCTGCTGGATCCAGATGTACGTCGCTACTTCACAGCGAAGTTTCTCTTCCACGTCCCCTGGATAGACAGACTCGCCCAGCTTATATGGCAAGGGGAATCTGATAATCACTTTTCTGGCCGGATGCCTGCCCAAGATGTCGACTGGGATGCAGACGTTGAAACTGCCATGGATCCACTCTTTGACCTCACCTATCTTGCAGGCCTCCTCAGGAAGGCAAAGATGATGAGCCACCAGCGCTTCGATGACGCCACGGCGTTGGTAGAGGTCGAGATAGAAACTCAGCCGCTTTTCAGGATAGGATAGTTCGAGGAGGACATTGTCGTCTTTACGGAGCGCATGGGATAGGGTAATGCTCCCGCGGAGAAGCGGGAGGGAGGCTGTTGTCATTTTTTTTTGCTTCCAAGAGAGATGCGAATCTGGATGCATTGAATGAAGATGGAGAATGAAGATGTTGCTCCTGCTACAAATCGACCAGCAGAAAGAGGTGAATGAATGAATGAAGGTAGGTGCTGGTACGTCACGTGGTTCTATTCATGAAATACAGTATAACCGGATTTCTGGCCCCTTGCACGAATAAATACTTGTCAACAAATGGGCATAGATAAGTGTAGTCAGATATAGGAGGGAAAGACAGGATCATCGTTCCGGCTCTGTACTGTACCTATGTACGTGCATCGGGGAGGTTGGTAGCTAGCGATGCTTTTCCTTTCTGGGAATATATCAGCCATGAATGCCCCGTCTATCTTTTGTCAGTCAGACTCGAATCGACTTTCTCCGCCTGGAAAGGAACTTTGGAGTATATTTATTTTATTTTATTTATTATATTCAGATCAGATCTCCAGTTACATGGGCATAACAACACACAGACAAAACTGAGTGGGAAAACAAAAGGAGTAACCTGTCTAAAAGTACACAATATTGGAAGAAAAGGTTCTTCTAGCCATCACATTCGAAACTGGCATTCCTGTCGCGAGATGAAAGAGTTGCCGAGTTTAGGTAGTTGTCTCTACAACGCCGTCCTCAACCTCCGGCCGATCTTCTCCATCTCCCCGATGATCCCACCACCTGCCAGACTCCATTTCTCTCCCACCCATTCTTCCGTCACTCTCTCGCGCAGGATGCCGCTGCGCGCGAAATACTCCATGAACCCGCGGGCCTCGTCCCTGCTCAGCCCGCCCAGCGTCTGGAGCTCAAGAGCCCCTTCCTTCGGCGACTGCGGCTTGGCGGCGTTCAGCAGCTTCAAAACCCGCTCGTCCGTCTTGGCGTAAGGGTCTGGACGCGGAAACTCCGGGGACGATGGGTCCACGCCGTTCTGACGCGCTGCAAGCTGCTTCAGAGCGATTTCGAACGTGTAGACCGTAGGGTTGTTGGAGGCCGTCGTCGCGTACAGAAGAAGACCGCCGTTCGGCAGGGTCGGCTTCGCCCCGCCGGGCTCGAGCAGGGACAGGAAGTGCTTCACGAAACGAGATCGTGCGCGTGGATCGGCTCGAACTCGGCGCTGCGGTACTTGGAATCCTTCATCCAGTGGGCCAGGCCGTCCACCGTGACCAGGATCGGCGGTCGCGGCTTGAATTTCTTCTCGTTCACCTTAGGTTCAGTGGCTGTCAGTTCGGACCACAGGGCCTGGAACACCGGCCACGCAATGGAGGCGTCTTGAACACCCAGTCGAGCCAGCTCCTCGAGATTCATGTTCGGACGGACAAACGAGGCCAACTCCGGGTGTTCCTGGCAGATGCGGAGCTCCGAAAGAACGTCCTTATTGGCAAGAGCCGTGCGTTGCAGCAAAGCAGACGTCGCATCTTTCTGCACGTACTGGATCGGGTTCGTACCAGGGAGCGGAGCATAAGCAGTGTGGGAGATCACCAGATCCTGGGCTATACAAGAGTCAACATGAAATCTCAAAAATTTGGAAACAACTGTAGGAACCTACCTTCCGGCACGGTAAAGACGACCCATTTCTTCAAAAAGGCCATCGCCATAGCTTGCAGCAGATGGACGCTCTTCCCTGTTCCTCTCATCCCAGTAACGATCCTCTTGACCACCTTGCCCTTCTCCGGCCCATCGCTGATCCTCTCAAACAACCGGCCCATCTCCAACGTCTCCCGCCGCAAGACGGTCCCCGGCCGGCGGAATATGTACCAGCCTTGGGTGGGCTTGAACGCCTGCACCGCCCGCAATTGATCGAGCATCGGCACAGGCAGTCCCACGACCGAGCCGCGGAGTCGAGAATCGATCATCGTCTCGACCGACAGGTCCTGCATCCCCGGCACCTCGAGGGCGTTGGTGTTGCTGAGGACGATGCGTTTGCGGAGGGCCTTGCGCTCGCCGGGCGCCGGAGGCTTGGGTTTCTCGATGACCTTCTTCTTCTTCATGCGGGCAGACTTGGCCTGCCGATATTTGGGAGGCTCCACGCTGTTCGACTTCTTCTTCAGCGGATTCGCATATCGGGCCGCGGACGTGTGGAAGGCCGCCGTTGCGGCCGGCAGAGCGGACGGCGGACGAGGCAGCAGAGCCCGGGGCGCCGTCTGACGGAGCCCCGAGAGGCAGCCCCAGCAGAAATGAGAGACCATCGTGCTGGAGAAGCCAGCAGAGCCAGCGGAGATGGTCAATGGGGAGCTGCGCAGAAGCGTTGACAGACCAGAACGGAGCGAGCGAGCGACCAGCAAAAGATTCCGTTGCTGCCCGAAGCGGGAAAGCCGCGTTGCCGTTTGTAGCTCTCTGACCGCCTGCTTAAGGCGGCGCTGCGAATTATTGTTGCATCCGAGATTTTTCTTGATAAGCTTTATCGCAAAAAATAATTAAATTCAGCTCAAACAAAACACAGCACAGCTGCAGCCATGTCGTCGACGGAGACGACAGAGACTGCTCTGGCAGCTTCTGCCCCGGCAGAGTCAACCACAAAGCCCAAGTCAGAAAAACTGTACGCTCGCACTGAATTGGTCTGGTGAAAATGCAGCTCATCTAACCGATTTGCAGCCCCATCACCGTATCGAAACCAACGCCGTACACCTTCGACCTCGGCCATTTGCTCGCACAGGATCCAAATCCCCTGGTCATCCCCCCATCCGAGCCTCTCAATGACGTCCTCAAAGCGACCGCCCGTGACGGCGCCCAATGTCTGCTGAACCAGCTGCTCACGACATGTCCGATCACGTCGTCCCCCCAAGACGGCGTGCTGCTGACCCTGCCACCTCCCAACATCCTTCTGCCACGGCACAAGCCTCTCCCGCAACCGAAACCGCCAACCAAGTGGGAGCTCTTCGCCCGCAAGAAGGGTATCGGCAAGTACAGCAAGAAGCCGGGCGCCGCGCTGGCCGACAAGGAGCGCCGCAAGAGGCTGGTGTACGACGAGGAGAAGGGCGAGTGGGTGCCGCGCTGGGGATACAAGGGCAAGAACAAGGCCATGGAGAACGAGTGGCTTGTTGAGGTTCCGGAGAAGGAGTGGAAGAATGAAGGCGAGGGCAAGAACATCCGCACGCTGAGCCGACAAGAGCGCAAGGAGCGGATAAAGAGGAATGAGCGGAAGATGCGCGCGAATGAGCGACGAGCCAGGAAGGCTGCTGGTGCTGGTTAAATGGAGGATATAGTGGGAATAAAAAAAAGTGCTTTTGTTTGCATGTTGTTACTGTGGATTCATTTATGGCGTCTGACTGGAGTTCTTGTGTGGTGTACCTGCTGTATATAATACGAATGCCCCGGTCATGTTCAAAAGTGTTTCTTCTGCTAGCATGTTGGTTTCATTGCATGAGAATCGGCTAAAAGAATTTCTATTTTTCCTCTTGAACTTGCCAAGCAGGACAAAAGATACCATACGAGCAGCAGGCATGTTCGCGAAGGTCGGTCTCTAAGACTGGAGAATGACTTCCTACATTACGCATATGCTCCCGACGCTGACGGAAGAGGGAAAAAAAAGCATTGACACAAGGTCAGGGTTATACCCACGCCAAACTCCGAAGAAATGGAAGGAAAGGAGGAAAAGAAAGTGAGAGACGATATGTACAGAAAGCTCAAAAGGTATATGAGAGCAGAATGACTGGAGATGCTGCGATTACTCGTCCTTCTCCTTCTTCCCAAACCCAAACCAGCCACCTATTCCACTGGCTTCACGCTCCTTCTTGCGCTGCTCCCGCGCTCGCCGTTTCTCCTCCTTGTACTCCTCCCATGTTAGAGGTGTATCACGTTTCTCCTCCGAAGGTTCTTCGAGACGCTTTTTCTGCGATTGCAACTTCAGCAGCGAGCTGAGTGGCATCTCCTTGTTGGCAGGGGTCTCCGACGGCGGTAGCGCCGGTGTCACTGCTTCCTCGCCTCCGATACCGCGACACAGAGTGTGGAACGACCATTCCACAGCCTGCTCTACCGGCTCATCGAAGGCATACGGGAGCAATGGCACGACAGCCAAACCCAACTGCACGGTCACGTCAGCAGAACAACCTATGCACAGACAGCCGTCAGACAAGTGACTCACCCCAATCGGGAGCCAGGTCCGAACAAGGGAGCTTTTGGCCTCTTTCAAGGCGCGCCCCGAGTATTTCACCACGGAGTGGATTGTGAACGCGGGCAGGGCCATACTGGCGATACTCTGAAAAACTGCCCGCTTCGCTATGACCATCCGGTAGTCCTCTATCAACGGAATGCGCGTTGTCGGCCACGGTACGAGCGGATCGCTCTCCCCATCCCCCTCCGACTTCGACGAGTGGTTGGAAGTCAAGGAGCCGCCAATGTTCCCTGTCGCCATGCCTCGAATGATCTGTTGCGCTCCCAAGTCGGTCGCGTCTCGGTACGCCTCGCCCGGCGGAATCAGCACGCGACGGTTTCGCAGGTACGCCTTGTAGCCTTCGTGGGCGACATCGCCGAGAATGTATGTCCAGGAGACGGCATAGGCGCCACGAACGAGCCAGGGATGCGCCACGGGGCGAAACGACTCGCCGATGTCCGAGGTGTAGGCGACATAGCGATGGGCAGACAGCAGGAGCGTCCGGATACGGTTCGCATAGCCTGCATACCGGTATGGGGTCTCCGTCGTATCCACAGAGCTGTTTCAATAAGCGATGGCTCAGGTTAGTTGAAGTCAAATGGATGGCAACAAGTGTACGATATTTCTATACAAAAGCACCCAGAGGTTGCGGGGTTTGGACAGCGCGGGGAAGCCGCCGATCGCTCCAAAGAGCACAACGGCAAGAAACAGGAAAATGGGCGCGTACTATGGGGAATACAGCTCATCGTAGTAGTCGTCGTCACGGTCGACCAGCTGCTGCAGCTGTTGAGGGAGCTTCTCGCGGGTGATGTGCTGCTTGCTGAAGTCGGGGCGAGGCTCGTCGCGGACATGCGCGACGCCGTCGTCGTCCTTCTTATCGCCCTTACCCCAGATCATCGCGACGGCAGTGTGGAGAAGAGGAACATGCAACGGATGCGGAGGACAGTACTTCTTTGCAGAACTGCGAGTTGAGTGGGAGAAAACGGTGTGTAATTAGGGAGCTTGGCTTTTGCAGGGGAAGGCTAAGCTAGGCAGATGCAGGTTAAATGGGCAGGCATGTCACGTCCACAGCAGCCTGGCATCCGCACGCGGCATCCGAGGAAGACAGGGCGGATTTACGGAGGGAGAGCGTACAGCCGGGACGGCATATCTGGGGCAGATGATGCTGGTGGCTGAGCACGGCCAATTCCATTGCAGTGCCGGTGCCAGGTCTAGTCTGTTCTATGGAGACGATGCACCAGCGCTCCTCCATTCTGCCCAGCGCGCAGGCATATCAGTCCATCTCGTGCTCGCTGGATATACAGCGGACTGCAGCTGCGATGACCTCACTCTCGGGGAATTCGGGGAAGCTCGGATGTTCTCGGGTGACCGCTTAGTCAGCGTCATGTGATGTCATGTGATGTCCGTGACGCGCTTGCCGCTTTCGGCTAGACCGCCAAGACCGCTCCTGCGAAAGCCGGCAGCTTCGCTTTCGTCGTGATCTCCGGTTCAGCGACCTCCTCCAGCCCTTGTGTCCCTGCCAGTCCCTCTCTGCTCTGTTACGCGTCTCAACCGACACTTCCCCGCCACAATGGTTGTCTACTACCAGATCGCTGGCCGCAAGGTCGGCTCTCACGTCGTACGTTGGCCCTGCAGGATCATCATCTGCCCTGCTGTCCTTTCAATCGCCAGTCCACGACCTGCCATTGTCCTGCACTTGTTGAACTGACAATGCTCCCCGTATTCCTATAGCTCGCCATGGCCACCCTCGGCAGTCTCTTCGGCGGCGTCTGGCTCTCCACGCGTGGTGGAGACAAGAAGAAGCAGCAGGGTCCTCCGATCAACGCCTCCTCCAAGGATGAGGAACAGTTCATCCAGTACGTCTGCCGTTGTTTTAAAATAGGCGTGAATCAATTCGACGATGCTAATGACTGTTCACGTTATCTACAGGGAGTTCTTGAAGAACACCGAGGCGGAGGAGAAGAAGGCTAAGCAGTAAGCCTTCACGAACAATGCGACGTTATGTGCGAACCATAGGCTCTGGAGAGAATGGCCGATGTTTAAGCCGTCGCTGCGTGATGACCCAGAGAATGGAATGAATGAGCCTGATGGGAGCATTGCTTGTCGACGGCGAAGCCTAGTGCAGTGGCTTCCTGATCTGGATGCCTGGCCAAGTTCAAGATGGACTGTACATATAGAGTTATAGAACGAATGGTTTGACTTGTCGTCTCCAATGGCTATAACACGGTTCATTCCAAACGACGCCGGTAAGGCTGCACAGATGAAAGCAGCCAACAAAATTGTGAAGACAGCCAGAGGCTTCACAACACAAGTCAACATAGTAAAGCGCTTCCGCTGGCCCGTAAACTCTGCGAGGCGGTGTAGAATTTCAAGACAGACAAAATAAGAATGTAAATTATCGCAAGATTGACAACGAAGACCAGAGCATATCGTTGCTGTATTATTGAATGGTGTAAGTGGGTGTTGTGATTGGCCAGTGTTCTAGAGAGCCGTGATACAGACAGGCCTCGAAAGCTTCAGTTTTCTTCGTACTTGCCCGTCATCACAAATCCGCACCATTCGGCCATTGCGCTCCGAAAACCTTATATAGCAAACTCCCAAGGATAATCAACCCTCTTCTGACCTGCTTGACACGCGCGTAGCCGCCAGACCAGACCATGAAGCCACTGCCCTTCCCTTACGCCCTCAACATCGGCACCGACGTCGTCCACCTCCCCCGCATCCTCCGCCTCATAAGCCGGCCTCGTAGGAAAGGGAATGAGAGCTACCTCGAGAGATTTACGCGTCGCATCCTCACCCAGCAGGAGCAGCATGATTTCCACGCTCGATTTTACCGCGACAACAACACCTCTCCTCGCGGGCCCACGATCACGACGGAAATGGCGCGCTGGCTGGCCGGCAGATTTGCCGCCAAGGAGGCAGCACGCAAAGCGGCTCCGGGCGGCGCAGCGTCTGTCGGATGGAAGAATGTCCTCGTGAGAACGGAAAACTCGGACTCCGGTTCTGATGGTAGTAGTAGTGGTCGGCCGGAGGTGGTGTATCTGGGCGATGGGGAGGGTGACAGCGTGCGGTTGGGGAAGTTGTCCATTTCCCACGATGGCGACTACGTTGTTGCGACTGTTCTTGCGGCTGGTTGAATTGGATGATGGTGCTGCTGAGGAGGTGTCTATGATGGTTGCGACGTCTACAGGTCATGCTTGCTTGCAACTGCCATGGCTCTGGAGCAAGTCACAGAGGTCATTGACATTTCACCTCCAGAGATATGATGCGTCTCAACTCTGGTCGATAATTTAAATCAAGATCCTACGGACTTGCGGTATTTACCACACGAATCCTGTGCTCAAAGCTCCAAATTGCTCGGTTCGAATGAGTCGACGCTACAGCTGTGCTCCCAGGAGTGAAATTACTGGAAGCTTACGAAGGCTTTATTTGCACAGAAGACTTGTTGCAAGCAATCAAGTCCATGAAACTCTTGTCAGATCATCTGAACGAGTGACGCTTGAAGCAATTTTCGTCCAATTATTTTTGGACCCGTCTAACCAGTAAAAAATACCAAACTCTACAACACCCAAAGCTGCAGGATTTTTAAGTCATTCGTGGATAATTTATAACTGGTCATAAGCAAAACTTACAATAATCTCATGCCATCTATGTAGGAGTACGTTTCAAGAAGCGACTTCAAAAAAAAAAAGCCGAGTCTAAACAAGACATCACAATTGTTCCTGCCATTTAATCATTCCGAGATATCGGCGTTTGGCGGGTAGTCGTCCACCCAATCAATCAGCAAACACCATCCCACCCATTTTATGCCCGTCCAAAGCCCCTCGGGATTTTCAAATCGATTCCATTTACCTAGGTAGTAGATTCCTGCTTTCCATCTACTCTACTGTTTCATCTAATAATTAGAAAGACTTGTGCGGTTAATCTCGTTTCTGGAGAGAAGAAAGGTACGGTAGGTTTGTTCGTTCTTGCTGACTCATTGCAATCGAATATATTTTTATTTTATTCGCATGCCCATCTATCAGGATACCAAGATGGATGTATAGCACAGAAAATATGAATGAGATGGTGGATGATGTGCTTCTTTCCTTTTTTTAAAAAAAATTGGGTTTAATGTCATCTTTTTTCCTTATTTATACTGTTTGATTAGTAGTCTTTCTTTTCGACTGTGGGCTTCTTGCTTTTCAATGAATTGAATGTCTGCGCTATATCCATTTCTTTCTTTCTTTCTTTTTTATTGATTGACTTCCAACTATGCAACTCGCAAGACGAGTGTCTTAATACTATTTTTTTTCTATCAAACATGCTGACACAAGCAAAGACGATAAGTGAAAGCAGGCAGGATGCCATTCTCGCATCACAGCCATTCGGGCCAATTCTGCCCCGGCCACGCGAAGAACTCCCTCGAGGAGGTCATCCAGGCCGCGATCGCGCAGAAGATGCAGGTTTTCTGTCTGACGGAGCACATGCCGCGGGGGAAAGAGGACTTTTATCCGGAAGAGGTACGCACGTCTTCACCTCATTGCAATAAACGATCGATCGATCAATCAACGATATGACAAACAGCTTACATATTTCTATCTGCAGAATGAAGAAAACATCACAGAACAATGGCTGGTCGAAAACGAAGCCGCATTCTTCCGCGAGGCGTCGCGGCTGCGCGACAAATACGCCTCGCAGATCAAGATCCTGATCGGATTCGAGATCGACTGGATCCGTCCGTCGTCGTTCACCCTCATCCAGCAGTCCCTGTCGCGGTTTCCCTTTGAATTCTTCGTCGGATCCGTGCATCACGTCCACACGATCCCGATCGACTACGATGGGCCCATGTACGCCCAGGCGCGGGAAGTTGCCGGTGGAACGGACGAGCGGCTCTTCGAGGACTATTTCGACGCGCAGCTCGACATGCTCCAGCAGCTGAAGCCCCTCGTGGTCGGCCACTTTGATCTCATCCGGCTGAAGAGCGATGACCCGAATGGCAGCCTCACGCGGTGGCCCGGCGTGTGGGCCAAGATCCGCCGGAATCTCGAGTTTGTGGCCAGCTACGGGGGGATGCTGGAGCTCAACTCGGCTGCTCTGCGGAAGGGCATGAGCGAGCCTTATCCGAAGGCCGAGATCTGTAAGGTAGATCCTATCTTACATCTATCATATACACTGCTCGCCATGGCAGCTGCATTGACATTTTTTCTTTCAGGAATTCCTAGCCATGAACGGACGTTTCTGCCTGTCCGACGACAGCCACGGCGTGCCCCAGGTTGGGCTGAATTACCACCGGGTCCTCGATTTCATCGACCAGGTCGGCATATTGACGATACATTATCTCGACTTGTCGACTGCAGAGGAGACAGGGACGGACAGTCGATTCCCTCGCACCCAGATCCGGTCGATTTCTGTTGCGGAGCTGAAGAAGTTGCCGTTCTGGTTGTAAAAAAAAGCAAGTCTTACCGCAGGAATGATGTTTCATTAGTATAAGGTCTGAATTGGTCAGATAGGCAGTCAGATCCGCGTCGGAAACCTACATAATACTGCAAAAGCATACTTCTGCATGAGAAATGCCTTATGCATGCATGGACTTGAGCTCTGACATACCTGACTGGCCTGACCTGATCTGACCTAACTGAAGTATCCTTCACGCATGATTACTGTGGCAGTGTGATTGAAATGATATCCTATAGATCAACAGCATGAATGCGTTTGTATGTATATACATACTGAGTACGTTAGGAAAGGCAACAAAAAAAGCAGGAAAAATACAACTGAATACCATTCCAATCGCATACAACATACATACATAGCCTCGAATAAGTAAGCAGAGTGGACATGGAACGGACACGAACATAGAAATGTCGTACAGTACTGTACAGTCCGTCAATGGGTGTCTTATTGGACTGTTCTTTTCTTCTTTCAATCAATCAGATCAGATCAGCTCAGATCAGATCAAATAAGTCCATGTCACGGAATTGGACGGTTAGTATTGAGTATTTAATTAAATGAAATAATACATGGTAGATAAATACAGATATTGTATATATATATATCATGCCCTGGGCAGGTCACAGACAGGTAACCTTCCCTCCTCTGTACTCTATACTCTGTACAGTACACCCCCTATTATTGTATGTACTGTACTCTGTTTAATTAATATCAATGAATGCAGGAGAATTTCTTTTCATCTAGATACTCTGCGGGACATGACATGACATGTCGATAATACCTAAAACATAGATATCAATTAATTAATTAATTCATTCATTCATTAACTACCGTCAAATATAATATCAATCCTAATACTGAGCGCGGTAAGTACTGTACATATGTATGTACATGTACCCAGAGAGCATAGATATATCTATCTATCTATCTATCCATATAATGAATAAATAGAATAGAACAGAATAGAATAAATAATATCAACTAATCCAATGGCAATAATAGCATTCAAACAGGCCCCTGGTCAGTCAGTCAGTCAGGAAGCCAGGCAGGTACATACATACCTAATTTAATTTCTTACATATGTAATCATTTAATTCATTTAAAATTAATTAAATTAGTTAATACATTAATTAATTAATTGTGTCAAGACAAAATAAAAAAGAAATCATCCTCGCTACCTACCTATCTGGTAGGTGGAATAAAATAATTCATTTTTTTCCACCCTTGCCTTGCGGATTTATCCGGACGAATAGACAGACAGGTTGACAATATTAATTATTAGTAGATATTAGAAATACGGACAGCCTGTGGAATGAGTGATCGAATGTCTTTTTTTTTTGGATCGCTTCGTCTGTGTGTGCGTCTGTCTTTTTCTTTTTTCTGTCTTCTCTCTTTTCTCGCTTTCTGTTTGCTTGCGTGCTTGCTTGATGGGAAAATCGAAATGGAGAATAATAAATTAATAATGTGGCTTGCGAATCCGCGGAAACACCAGAACAAAAAAAAGTTGCAGGGGAAGGAAGGAAAGAATTGATTCTTCAGTCGACTCTAGTAGTTCACTAACTATTAACTAGCTAGTCGACATTAGAGATATCATGGCTGAAGCCTCCCAACCCCTGCCGGTGTTGTCATCGTCTAGACGGACTTGTTGTTGATGCCCAGCAGCTCGACCTCACTGGATAAAAAAGCGATGATTAGTTAGATTAGTACGACAATGACTGCAAGACTGGCCACACGGTCCGTGACAAGTGGCCAGGTAGGCTGCAGCAGCACTTACAAGACGAGATCGGAGTTGGGCGGAATGACGTTTGGGAAGCCACTGTTGACAGAGCAGGTCAGTACGAAAACCAACAGGTCGCATGTTCTTCGTCATAATGTAGTTCGCCTCTCAGTGCTGCCTGAAGAAGCAATGCTGAGGACATGATGGCTTCCCGATTGGCAATGATAAGAGGGATGGCTAAAAGAGGGGCCCCGGAAGAATGCGGAGAGCAGGAAAGAAATTAATCACGCACCGCTCGCCATACGCATATCGCCTGTACGTTATTAATTAGCAACCATCCAGTCTGGATTCGAATGCCGCAGGTCAACTCACGAATTGATGGTCAAGATGCTCTTCTCGCCCAGGCTCATCGCGCGCACGCCTTCATCCCAGCCTGCACCAGCCAATGTCAGTCACGCAAGCCACAAGCGATGCAGATCCACGTGTCGTTATTAACATTAATACAAATATGAATATGTTATTAATACAAGTATGAATATGATGAATAATATACCGACCTTTGATGACCCGACCCACCCCGATCTCCGTCTGGAGAGGGCCCCGCTTCCGCGAGGAGTCGAACCTGCGCATGCGTCAGTTCCCAGAGTCGTATGCATCAGTCAGAGGTGGCCTACTCTCTCCCCTTCTCGTAGTCGGCGGAGTTGGATGGGTCTCTGAGCCAGCCGGTGTAGGCAATTCGGACTTGGTCGCCGACGCGAGGGAAGTCCTCGCCGTTGCCGGGCTTGAGGGTGGTTTTGGCCCAGCCCTGTTCTTCGACGCTCATGGTGGGTGCGAGAAATTGTATGTAGATATTACTCAGCAGTATTGCAGGGAAAGAAGGAGGAGAAAGTAGATAAAGAAGAAGATTGTGGGGAGAGGTAAGTAAGTAAGTAAGTAAGTAAGCAGGACGAAAGACTAAAAAAGAAAGTTAAGCTTCAGGCGGAGAGTTGGAGCAGTCACCGCATCGTCAATGCCGTGCAGGTTCAGCAACATATAAAAAAAAGAAAAAAGAAAAAAAGAAAAAGAAATAAAGTGAAACAGGACCAGCGACAAGTCACTGCTGGCTTATCTCTGTGTTCATTCACAGCCCGTCGCGTCTGGTCCGGTCTGACGAGAAAAAAAAAGGCAACAGCCTATCCTATCTATCTACATAATCTAGACCTATGGCAGCCAACGCATTCATTCAACAGGAAAGTCGACATGCGCACGTCATTTGGCGAAGAGTCATAGGAAGCTCGACCCGCGGCTAGAACAGCCATCAATGATGCACACCGGGAAATCCCTAGGCATGAGTTAATTAATTAACTTTGTGCCTGTCTAGTCTACCCCGCAGGAGGAGAGGATGCCGCGGTGCTAAGACCCCGCCTATGATGCCATTGCGGGATATACTAAGGTATATACTATACTAAGGATTCTGTAAGACACTCGAGAATGACTACTAGTCACTGCTAACTCGATCCAGGAGACGGATTGTCGGGCATGCTATAATGGCGCCAGTGCCTGCCAATACCCACAAGCATAGAGGGAACCGCTTCTATCGCGGTACTATAACACAAGACAACCTGTGATCATACTACCTATTAGATGTACCTAGATAATAGGGGGAAAAAAAAGCTGCGTACTTCCAACCTTACTTAAACTTCTGTAAAGCATCTTTATCCTCCAATAAGCACAGATCAGAGAGAGCGAGAGAGAGTTACATATAGGATATAGGTTATGCAGATAGATAGACACAAAGCAAGCAAGCTAGAATTTGCAGTTCCAGATCTTCGGCAACAGGTATAGGTCTAGTTAAACCAGTTAAAACTACAGAAAAGTGAGTGAGTGCCCTGAGAGAGCATGGACATAGATAGGTATGTACAGTACATTGCTGTACTGTACTGTACATAGATAATATATAATTATATATTACATACATACCTAGGTAAGTAGGTAGGAAGGAAGGTCAGACTTTAATATTTTTTACTACTCTTGCTTGATTCTTTTCTATGTAAGTCAAGTCGAAAGTCGATTGATAGGAAACAGTTGAAGATGAAGAATTTTCTTTTCTTTTTCAAACTTAATCGCAATAGCCGTACTGGAAATGTTTCTTTCTTTCTTCTTCTTTTACATTAGAATATGAGTAAGTAATACATACCTGTGAAATCAACACTGAAAATGAAATGACTGCTTGTGACGCTGTCGCCGTCTTAGTTAGCTAAGGAAATGTCGTAAGCATGTGTAAAGAAAGATTGAACTGAATATTTACGTATAGACTCATGAATTTTTCTATTCTTATTTATGCCCTTTGATTTCTTTCCTATGTATGTAAATAGTCACTGCAGATAGCACCCTACTCCGTAAATGCTATTTTTTTAGTCTTTTTTTTCCCCCTACGCTATGATGATAAGAGTCATAGGACTATTTATTCTAGGCCATGATTCAAAGATAATCAATATAATATTTTGTTTGACGCCGTGGACAATATTGTATAGAATGCAAGACCGACGGCAAAAAAAAATAAGGTCATCACATTAATTGTTGAATCAAGTACTCGAAATAACTCACCTGGTACTAATATTTATGACTTATATAGTAGCCTATCAATCAATAAGTGTGTCTACTAGCATGTTAGGGGTCAGTATTAACTGCTGTACTTTTGCAAAAGGACAACAATGATACCGTCAACCGGCAGATATCAGTCAGATTAGGGGTTCACTAGATAACCTAGGCTTTTCTTTTGTGCCCCAGTCTGTTTGACAGATACTAAACGCTATCATCGCAGGCCTGGCCTGCACCCATTAGATATCTCCGCGGTCTCATATCTAGAGAGGAGAATGGTCGATATTAACTTAGCTTAAAGCCTGACTGATCCGGACATGAGTGAGTGGTCAGGTCGAAAGCCCAAGTTAGGATCCTATGGTAGATGACATAGGGTTCAATAGAGTCAGTCCATAGCCGGTTTGCCTGAGGAAAAAGAATTCTAAAGGCCAGAATAGTGGACGGAAGTCCCAGAATGTCATATTCCTGAAGACCGATATATATAGCCATGCTGGCCTCTGGACGGGTGCTACCATCGCTTGATCAGCTCGCCTTTTCCTACTAGCCCAGTCATATCATATGAATAGCAATAGCTAATGTAAGAGAGAAGCAGAGGGAAAGACGAATGACAAGTTCCCTTCTCCAGTCTTCTTGTAGGGCATAAAAATGTTAGTCTTGTCCTCTCTCTTATCGGAGTCTCTGCTAAGGTAAATGAATACTCAAGTTCTCAACATATCAAAGCTTGTTACTCTCTTTGCTATTACTACTATCATCTTCTTTTTCCTCCTTGTTTTCTTCATTTTATTTCATTTATGCTTGTTTGGACAGTGTTACCAGCAGTCTGAGCGTGATAGTAGTAGGGCTCAGACATTTATGCCAAGCTATCGTCGTCCATAATATATATACTGTTTCTTACTGCAAAACTCTCTTATTATCTGGCCCCTCACTCTGGTTGGGAAACAGAAAAAAAAAGCCCGATACGATAACCCAGACAATTATAGAAATCGTTTGTACCAATTATACGAAGTCGTGTGTGAATGAGCCTTAATGACAAGGTGACAAGGCTCGGAATTGCAGTCACAGCCACTCAAAACGGCCCCCGCGCCAAGTTACTTCAAAGTTTGTATGTAGCAGTGTAGAAATGGCCTAGTAGTTAATAGCCCTCGTAGATTAATTATTTATGCCTATGAGGCCTAATCATTAATTTTAACATGTTTTTTAGGTAAAATTTACCTGAATAGTTATCTACTCTGTAGTTAATACAGAAGTAAAAATGAAAGTGCCTATATTTACCCCTAATATAGGAATAGGAACTAAAATAAGTTTGTTCCTGGGAAGATTTCGTTCTGACCCGATGGTACTATACTAGCCAGCTCTTGGCGACTCTATAAACGTTCAGCACAGCTCGTATTTCTTATCCACTCCCGAAAATACTAAACTCACGTCATATGAATACGAGGCAACATGGGCCCTGCCAAGGCGATTCAGGAACATCAATCACATTTCAGAATTGCGGAACGTGAATCGATCAACGGATCCAACGCACATTGTTTGATTTATTTCCCGATCGAGACGGAGAGCTTAACGGCTCGTGTTTATGCCTTTGCAGGCATGCATTTTCTTAGCTTATCACTGCCTCATGTCGTTGGCGATCTGTATGAACTATAATTGATTAAACCAGGGTGATTGCAATCGTACTTCTTCGTATCGAGTGGACAAGCCAAGATCTGGCGTAAACGATACATGAAATCCACAGGACCAGCACTCGTCTATAAATAAGAATAAATGTCTCCCGCAGAGTGATATCTGATACATCGTCCGTCAAACTGATAATTTGCTTGGTTGTTCGTGCCCAGCAACAATGCACCTTTCTTCCATCCTTTTAACAGCCAGCTGCTTATTCTTCAGCTTCCTGCGGCTGGTTCAGGGAGACGACAATGCTGGCCGCAACATCCTCAAACCTCTCTATCTGCCGAACCTCGATGGAGCATCATTATCCGCGCGGGCTCAGGGCTTCACGGTGTTGGACCCTAGAGAGTCCGAGACGCTCCTATGGGGGAATCTTATAAATGGTAAGCCAACAAAATATTATCATAAGCGATAATGCTGATAGACTTAGGAACCTCCGACTATATGCTTGCCAATATGACATTGTATACCGCCTCCTCAGGAGACCAGTTGATCATCTCGCTGGAACGCTTCCATTCCATGCTGAAATCCGTCCAGTGCGGTAACACGACCGTGCTGGAGTTCGTGGACCATGACGCCTTCCAATACGCCATCCAGGCTTGGAACTGGGTGAATGAACACGAAAATCACCATTTCATCCTGATTGCCGACGACCCTGGTTGCGGGCCAGACGACCAGCGAGTGCCCTTCTATATCAACAGCGTCGAGTACGACGAGCAGCACTCCACCGTCCACCTCCATGGCTCCGAAAAAGCCTGGCAAGAAGTCGCACAGACATTCGACCTTGAATATGGTACCGTGTCGCCTCCTCCTCAAAGCAATCTGAGCAAACGGTTCGGCGAATGGGGGACTACGAAAGGGTTTTCCGTTCCCCTGAGCAACAATTTGGATGGAAACATCTTCTATGAACACATCCCGTCCGGCGGCACATTCAGGCTGGATTGCACCGACTGTGGGATTTCCGGCAGTCTCGACGTCACGTTTAAAGTGAGGGTGGAGATCCTCGTCCCCGTCGAGATATCCATGACCATATCTCCACGGAGCGTGCAGGCAGATCTCGGCCTGCGCCTCGGTCTCGAAACGCCCAAAACTGCCCGACCAGATCTCCGTCAGCTATTCCAAGGGGTTCCTGGACATTCCCATCCCCGCCTGGGACTTTGAGATACCGGACATCGGCGGATTTGCGACTCATTTCAAGGGCAAGATTGGCATCTCGCTCTCCAAAACGCAGGATGCCGTGACCATCGACTTTGGCGCCGTTGCAAAGCTGCAAGACTCGGCGGTGGCCAAACTCGACCTGGTAAACCCGGACGATGAGCAGTTCCACGGTTGGTTGCCCACCTTCCAGGCGAAGCCTTTCCACCTCAGCAACAACATCTCTGCCGATGTCAGCGTCTACCTGCAGTGGACGCTTGGTCCGCAGTTTACGCTCTTCAATCAGGGGCTGGAAGCGGCTTTGGTCCTCAAGTTACCCGACTTCAAAGCCGCCATCGATGGGTTTGACTCGAAGGAGTCGGTGTGCGCGCAGAAGAACGAGGACGGTACAAGCGTTGACCTCTCGGTTGGTGCTGCTCTTGCTCTCCGGGCTGGGAAGAGGGGTGACCTCGCCATTACGGCCGACATTACAGATCAACCCGTCTTTGGAGGCAGCGCGCCTCTTTTCAAGAGAGGGTTCGAAATCGAAGGCTCAGAACAGGTTGACACGTTTGCGAACGAGGTCGAGCGAAAGACGGACGTCGCGATACGCACGGCGGGAGACCTGGACAAGAGATTCGACATCGGTACACGGATTCAGCTGACCTTGTGGGTGAGTAAATTTTTTCTAACAACAACAAAAAAAAAGAAACTGTCGTTTAAGCAAGAACTCTTGTGCTAAAATCCTATTACAGGCTCCTACATTGTGGGATTTGTGGAAATCATGCCTGTTTGCCGAACCGAAAGGATCATCCTCGACCAAGGCGTCTTCATCAGAACATACCACAAGCACGAAGGAACCAGAACATTCAACTACGACAGAGCCAACAAAACCTAGCACAACTGCAAAGGAACCGCCGGAGCATTCAACTGCTACTACTGCAGAGCCAGAAAAACCTACCACAACCACGAAGGCACCGCCGGAAGATTCAACTACTCCTCCTTCTACTCCTACTCCTCCTTTTCCTAATACAACAAAGCCAGAAAAACCTAGCACAAGCACAAAGGCACCGCCAGAACATTCATCTACTCCTCCTCCTACTACTCCAACAGATCCAGCAAAACCAACCGCCATTCCTTCTGGATCCGGACCTAAAGACTGCAAGATCATTGGCAATCTCCTCAACCACAGACTCTGTCCCAGCACAAGCTGTACGTCTATGGGCGAGTATCCAGCAGGAACGATAGTGAGCTTTGTATGCCGGACGACTGGTGAAGAAATCAATGGAAACAGGTATGGACTTGCCTTTATTGCTAACGTGGATATTTTTTGCTAATGGTACGTGTTCGTTTGCAGCTACTGGGACAAGAACACCAAGGGAGAATATGTGTCTGAATACTATGTGGATAGTAGCTGTGCAGGTAAGTAAGCATTTATCCTGTGATATAGTTATATAGTTAGGATGCATGACTTACCCAATAATCACTGCAGAGAGTCTTCCTCCTTGCTAGCCAGAGGGATAAATAGGGGTTAATTGCGCATGGTCTCGAATGCGACGTTTACACCGAATTTGTGTACATATTGCCCATCTGTCAGTGGTCATAATAGAATAGAACGAATGCTGGGCATGCAAATTGCAACTGACAAGACGAGGAAATTATTTTCCGTGTCCGTGTCCTTATTTAGATATTTACCTAGTATGAAATAAAATATAAATCAGTGCAATCATTTAAACTCATTTATTTGCATTCTAAATAAACAGCCTAACTAACGAATTCCAAGCGCACCACACACAGACTTTACTTTTTAGTCGAGCTAATAAATAAGTAGACTCTCGTACACAGAGTCACTCTCATCAAACCATAGTTTACATGTAAGGTAGTAGATCTGCTGCGGAGCGCGCGTTAATTAAAAAAAAAGGGAAGGTTTGAAATATAGGTCAGCCCTAATATTAAGAAGACAACAGGAGTATATATTAGATCAGAAGATCTATGTATGAGATATCATCTCCTTAATAACATCTCCAGCTGTTATACTATAATGTTTTATTTTTCTTTTCTAATAGTAGAAAGACCCTAGGCATAGGCACTTTTGCCTCATGTCGATTTCATTTGATTTGCTAATATTGCTAATAAATAAACATACCACTAAAATAAGGCCGCCGCTACTGCTGCTAAAAAAAAAATGAAAGAAAAGAAAAGAGAAGAAAAGAAAAGAACAGCTGAATAATACCTTGAATATCCTACAATAACAACATCGATGATGATATAAAAAAACTTCCTGGTATCTAGTAGCAAGCGAGAAAGCAAATCGGTAAAAAAAAGGACCTCACAGACAGAGGTGCATGGTGCATCACAAAAAGAAAAATAATCAAATCAATCAAAGTCCATGCATGCATGCCATGCCATGCTATGTATTGTACTGTACTGTACTTCAATCCAAGCAATCAGTCAATCAATCAGTCAGTCACAACAACAGAAAAAAAAAAGAGCAATAGTATAATATATTGTCATGGCCAGAAGAAGAAACGAAAAACAAAAACACGTCTATGGCACATTAGTCTTAAGATAATCTTATCTGATCTTATTCTTATCTGATCTTTTCTTCTCGAATTAATCCGGTTAATCCCCCTTCAGTCTCTCGTCCATCCCCGATTCTGCCCCGGTGGCGCGAGCCCTGCTCGTCGCTGACACCGATGGGCTGGGATATCGTTCGCGGAAATGTGAGTGTGAGTGTGACGTGCCGGTGCCTGCGCCTGCATGCCGCGACCTCCTCGGCCCTGCGCTTGCGCTTGCACCGGCACTGCCGACTGATGCCGTCCCCTCAAGCCCGTCATCCAACTCGATCAGATCGCCCAGTCCGCCTATTCCAACCGCCTGTCCCGGCTGGGGCTGCGTGCTCTGCTGCAACTCGGCCAGGCCCGCCTTCGCCCGACTTGCCATCTTCCGCATCCAGCCCTCAATCGCCCCGCCGACGTTCTCCAGCCCCGTCGTCGACGACGTCGTTGTCGAGGCCGTAGACTCGACTGACGTCTCGCCCGGAGTGCCAGGCGGCGGTGGGACGGTCAGATGGGGCAGATGCTGACTGACGAACTTGTTCAACCCGTCAGGTGCAGGTCCAGGCGCGGTCACGTCCCGATCAAGAGTCCCTACGCCCCCGGGCCCGACCAGACAGATACTGCTGCGGTTCCGTCGATGGCCTCGACGCGAGCCAGCATTCCCAGGCCCCGTGTCCGGCGGCGTTGGAAGAGATGGATCAGAAGACGTCGGAGGTTGGGCTGACGAGTCTGATCGCTTTGGTCGTGATGTATCGAAAGACGGCGATGGCGTTTCGGCATCGGTATACGGCCGGGACTGCGATTTTCGGCGCGTGCGCGGAAAGAACCCCAATGTCCGGCGAGGCACGCGGCCAATTTCCACCGCCGCCGGGAATCCTTCAATCTGCACCCATGCTTCGTGTTTCCATGTCCGGTCGTTTTCGTTCTTCGTGCCATGCGACTTGCTCTCGGCTGCCGTCTCGCCAGACGGAGCTATAGAACTTGTATTCCCCTCTTCTAGAGACTCCCCTTTGGAGGGCCCATCACCCAGAAGATCCTGGTCCTCTGTCGGACGCACCCGTCGTCCCTTGACCGAGCATGCTTCGACTGGCAGTAACACGACCTTTCTACTCTGGATACTATCGCTCGGCCAAAACCCATTGGCCTTCCTCAAGACGGCAAGCTGACAGCCGTATTTGATCGTAACTCCCGTCATACTGTCGGTGGGTTGTACATGGTGAATGTAGACCAAAGCCTCCTCGTCTTGCTCCGGATCAACAGCCGTCGGGCTTCCTGCCGAGTCTCGCCGTTTGTATCGACCCTTGAGATCCGACACCGAGTCGCCATTCGCAAGTAACAGAACTTCCCTCTTCTTCGCCTGCACTAAGGCTTGTCTTTCCTCTTTGGTCCCTGCGCCGATCTGCGTTGCGGCCGGCGCTGCGGGTCCCCATGATGACGGTTGCGTCTGCTTCGGCGCGCTGCTGATGTAGAAATTCGAGCGCGACGGCTTCCGTCGCTTGTGCGATGTTACCGACTCGGAGCCTGACTTCGACCTTGTAGGATCACTCCCGAGAAATGAAGATGCTAGACTCTGTAAAGACGACCACGACGATTCCAGGAGCTCAGCGGCGAGATTCGACCCTGCGCCTTGCGACGTGTTGCTGCTTTTGAGCCCATTTCCTCGTGCAAATTCGTCACCATCGCTTCTTTGCCTGGCATCAGTAGCGCGAGAGGGATGCTTCGCCGGCAAAGGCGAACTCCTCCGCGATGCGAACGGAGATGGTGTCGTGCCACGAGACTGCGGCGGCGTCAGCCCGGCGAAGGCCGCAGACAGGCGCGAGGTCAACGACTGCGCTCCATCGTCCTCCCTCTCCTCATTGAAGGATACCAGCCGTCGGTTGCGAGGCCGGACCGTGCTCGTCGACCTCCTCCTGCTCGTGCTGGTGCTGGAAGTGGCCGGGTCGGAAGCGTCGAGGAGGTCGCTATTGGAGTTCATTCCTATCGGACAGCGCTGAATGAATCCTGCACGGAGAGAGACCACCGTCAGCTCCGGGCAAGCCGGTCGAGATGACAGAGTTCAGGGCCGTCACGAAAAGGCTAATCGCCCTGAACGGAGTTACCTCGAGATCATTCGACATCCAGCCCCCGAGACCACATCCGTTTTCCGCAAAGAGCGCCGGCCAGAGTTGCTCAGGAGCTGACAGCCAGATGCATTCCTGTCAGCAGGCGCGCTTGGAACTTCCCGCACTCGAATTGAAGCCGTGGTCGGGGATCTCAGGTCGGCCGACGATGACGCGATCGGGGGAGACGGTGCAAAGGATAAGGAGAGCGATATCTGGCGGACACCGAGACGCCGATTCAGGAGGCTGAGAGGTTCAGGGAGAAGAGACGCAGTGTTCGCGGGGGAGTCTCAGGCTGGTCCGTCGACGAGAGGCGTATCAGCGAGGCTGGCCAGGTATCGCGAAACAGCTTAGGTGGTTTGTTGAAAGGAACTGCCTTCTTGCGCCCCGAGTCGATTGGCCCACCGGGCTGGCGGTTCGGCGGCAGAAGTACCGGGTACTTGGCCTACAGCGGGCAGCCCGCAGCGCTCGCAGGTACCGGGTACATCGCAGCGTCCTCGGGCTCCGGAGCACACGCGGCGCCAAGCCTGATCGACGCCACTCCAGCAGCAAACAATGGAATGCGCGTGCAAGCAGTGCATCGTGCGGAGTATGCTGGAATATCTATCTACCGAGAGTAGGAGGATTAAAGGTGGAATTCTTGTATCCATGGCCTATCGCTGACCTGTGGGCAGCTGGTTGCGATATCTGCTATCAATAGAAGGAACTGGTGGAGAGCCTACAACTGCCCACGTACTCCTGGTCGGGCCTATCTACGTCGAGAAATTGCATTAAGGCTATTAAGAAGCATAAGAGATGTCTGGCAGCAATTCATGAGCGGACAACACTGCAGGCTGTTGCAAACATCAGAGTCATAAAACATATATACCCATACGTGGCGAATATATCCAGAACGCCTACCCGTGCGCATTGTATCGTGTCCCAACCATCAGATAATCGAAGACTGGCAGACATACTGTACATTTACTCCGGCGGTTCGGAGATGGCACTCGCACCCGCATCACGGCTCTCGTCCTCGTCGGTGCTCCAATCCTTCTCCGACGCCGTCTTACTAGCCTCCTGGGACGGCGTGGGTTTGGGTATGATCTTCACACCCCCCTTACGGTTGAAGAAATCCTCCGTACGAAGTCCTCGCACCTCTCGAGGATCGACTGACGTGATATGCTGCCCCGCCTCCCTCTTCTGTCGGATTAATTCCCGGACAGGGACCATCGCCGCATCCCGACAGGCCTCTTTGATGTCACTGCCGGACATGCCAGCCATGGCATTTACGAGATAGTCAACGTCAAAGTTCTCGCGATCGATTTTGGTGTCCTTGAGAATGAGAGACAGGATGCGCAGCCGCTGGGGCGCGGGCGGCAACCCGACCGGAAACTTCTTGGGCATCCGTCTCAGAATGGCTTCGTCAATGTCCTGGATGCGATTCGTGGCTCCCAGCACCACGACTCGCTGGGGCTCACCCAAGGAGTTGGCCGACGTCAGACCATCCCAATGCGTCATGAACTCGGCCTTGACCATCCCACTGGCTTCGTGTTCACCGCTTCTCCGGGTGCCCAGAACAGCATCAATCTCATCAATGAAGACAATGGAGGGTTGTAGCTTCCTCGCGAGGGTGAACACAGCATTGACCAGCTTGTTGGAATCGCCATACCACTTCTCCGTCAGGGTGGAGATATGCAGGTTGATAAAGCATGCCCCGCTCTCGTGCGCCAGAGCTTTGGCGAGCATCGTCTTGCCGCATCCCGGTGGACCGTAGAGGAGAACCCCGGAAGGCGCAGACAGTAGCGAAGACGTAGAAGAGTAGAGATGTGGCATTGTCAGAGGGTATATCACCGACTCCTTCAGCTCCTCGATGATGTCGTCCAGACCTCCGATGTCCTCAAACGACACGGGGATATCATCTGGGGCGACCACGTCCATAGCGATCGCTTGTTCATACTGATTCAGCACGAGATCCTCCTTTCTCTGCTTCCGTCGACGCCGTCCCCCGCTCCTCCCCGGCGACTCGTCGTCCGAGTCCGGACCATCTAGTCTTCGGAGAATGGCTGCGGACTTCCGTCGTTGCTCCTCCTTCTTCTGGCTGTCAGGGTCGAGGTCAATCCGCGACAGTAGATAACGAATCAGGAAATACGCAGAGGCGGACTGTGTCCGTCAGTCAGTTCACCGTCCTCCACATGGCTGCTCAGCATCGACTTACCGTGCCGGCAATCATGACCAGCTCCTGCACGAACTGCTGCCATCGACGAACGCCGCCTGAAGCCATGATGACAGAACCGGCAGCTGTGGCAAGATCAAACCGTAACAGTCTCTCTGTCAGCGAAGGGAGACCGGATGAGAGTGAGATTTGGCAGGCGAAGTAGTGACGGGGGAGGCCAGCGATGCCGCGCAGAATGGCTGTGGCGGTGGTCTGTTGATGTGGCTTGCTGCGGTTTGTCCGTCAAGCGGGAGTCGGACCGTCGGAAGGCCAGCGGAGCAGATCACATGTCTGGCTTTGTTTGGGTCTCCGCGCCAAGCTTGCAGAGGCCCCTGGGCAGGGTAATTACAATAATTACAGCGTTGCGTGCAAAGATAACGCGGCCATCCTGATCGCAGCCAGCACTCAATTGCACTCGTCCGCCAGGCAAGATGCCCAAGCGCAAAGCAGCGTCCAAGATCTCCGGTCTGGTCGAGTCCGACGGCGAAGATGTAATGCAGACGGGCGCGAATGGAGACGCGTCCGCCAAAGAGGAGCCCCTCGACGAGCGCCCCGCGAAGAAACCCAGAGGGAGGCCGAAAGCAGCCCAGCCAAAGGTCGAGATAACCAAGACTGCCTCCGAGCCCGCGCGCCTGTCCGCGACTGCTCCTGCCAAGCAGGAGATGCTGCCCAAAAGGCACTCGGGACGAGGCAGACCGCGAACGGCCACCGCCGAGCCTGAACCGCAGGCGCAGAACGCTGGCAAGGAAGAAGACAAGGAGGAAGACAAGGAAGAGGGCAAGGAGGAGGACAAAGATGCGCATGATGCTGCTGATGCAGAAAATGCGCAGCCTGATGTTTCCAATGACGAGTTAGGCTCATCCAAGGATACTACGATGCCAAAGAGGCGGGGTCGAGGGCGAAAGGCGTCAACCAGTTCCAAGCAAGTCACTACAGATGGTGAATTCGAGTACACTCCCACAAGCTCGCGGCACTCGAGGCCTCCAGATGAACCAGAAGATCTTCCGAAGAGACGGCCAGGCAGACAACGGAAACCAGCCGAGGAGGACGCCGTCGTGCCAGACAGCCAGAAACCAGTACCAGAAGTCAATGAGACAATTCTGTCAGAGGAAGAGCCGGTAAATTCAAGGGAAAAGTCGGTATCACCGCTCAAACCTCGAGTGAACGGGCAGACGACCCGCAAACGAGGACCTGGCGGTCTCTCAGATAATGAGAAGACGTCAGAGCCGGAGCTGAGGCGCAAACTTGGCGAGATGAACAAGAAATATGAAAGTTTAGAGACAAAATATCGCAATTTGCGGGAGATTGGAATTGTAGAAGCCAATGCCAATTTTGAGAAGCTGAAGAAGCAATGCGAAGCCGCCACAGCCGGTATGCTCTTCCCCGTGTTTTCCTACGCCCTTGACTTTGGCTAATGACATTCAGCCTCTACGGAGCTCATCGCATCTTTGAAGAAGGAATTGGCGCACCACACCGCACTAGGGCAGCAAGCTCGAAGCCTACAGAAGAAGCTGAAAGAACGCGAGACACAAGTCGCTGATCTGCAGTCCCAAGTGGATGACCTGTCGTCGCAGCTCTCGACGGCTCAGACAGAAATAAAGGCACTACAGACCAAGTTGGCCGCTGCGCGAAACGCAGCAGCAAGCGTCGAGAGCGCCAGTTCCAAAGGTCCTGGCAGTGCAGTCAAGAACAGCAGTGCCAACCGGAACGCTAGCGCTGAAGCGGCGCAGGCGGCCCAGCTTGCGCAGTTGAAAGAAGATCTCTACAGTGACCTGACCGGTCTGATCATTCGAAGCGTCAAGAAACGGGAGTCGGATAATCTGTACGACTGCATTCAGACTGGCACTAACGGAAGTGAGTCAACCTGCGCCATTATCTGGCTGGTTCCGTGTCATTTTTTACTGATGGCATTTCTGCAGCTCTTCATTTCAAGCTTGCAGTGTCCCACGATGGGGACGGCAAGACTTCCAATTTTGATAGCGCCGAATTCCACTACATGCCACTTCTCGACGCCAATCGCGACCGCGATCTGGTCGATCTTTTGCCCGAATATCTTACTGTCGACATTACATTCTCGCGGCAGCATGCATCGAAGTTTTACACGAGGGTTATGGACACGCTCACAAAAAAGCGAGTCGAGTCTGTTGATTGATGTTTATATGAAATTTGGATTGTTTTGGTTATGTTCCCTCTTGGTTTCTGGAGCATTTGTCGTCGGGATGATGTCTGAAGGACACTTCTGGTCTTTGCATATCGTCTTTTGGGTTTTGCTAGGCGGTGTCTTTTTTTATACAGGCGTACTCTGGGACGAACGGAGTATAACGGGCAGGATGGATGTCCATAATTCCCAAGACTATATATATAACCAGGCTTCTCTTATTCAGTGGGCAGGATGACACTTTATCTGTGTATTTCGTGTATTTCAGGGGTATTGCATCTGAGGGCTGTGCGGGCCGCCGTAAAAAGTCCATCTGGGCAAATTGGCCCACGTCATTGGCTGCCAACACGAGCACGCCGCTGTCATCTCCGACACGGCATCTGAAGCAATGGAAGACCTCTTGGATAGCAGTTCTCGAGCTCTTTCCCTTTCCCTTTCCTTCTTTTAGCCTCTTTCTCTACGGAGATCTCTTTTGTTTTACCTGAAAGTCCCTTTTTCGGGACTATTACCATTCCATTCCTTAGACCAGAGTGAGAATTGCTTCTCCGCGACAGAAAAGAAGCCATGGCGCGTCTTAGCCGCGTCAGGTTTCTGACCCTGGCGCTGGTCTTCCACCTGATGTACGTGTATTCGATTTTCGATATATACTTCGTCAGCCCGATTGTCAGTGGTATGCGATCGTTCGGCGTCGAGCGGGAGCCCGGAGTGGAAGCGCCTGCCAAACGTCTCGTCCTCTTCGTCGGTGACGGCCTGCGTGCGGACAAAGCCTTCCAGGCCTTCCCCGATCCATCGCCGCCAGAAGATGCAGACCCTGATGATAATAACGGACCGGTTTACCTTGCTCCCTTTGTGCGCTCGCGCGCCCTCGAACACGGCACGTTTGGTGTCTCCCATACCCGAGTTCCCACCGAGTCCCGACCCGGCCATGTCGCGCTGATCGCGGGATTGTACGAGGATGTGTCGGCGGTGATGACGGGGTGGAAATTGAACCCGGTCAATTTCGACAGCGTCTTCAATCGCAGCCGGCATACGTGGAGCTGGGGCAGTCCGGATATCCTGCCAATGTTCAAAGAAGGGGCGGTTCCCGGCCGCATCGACGCTGATACCTACAGTGAAGAGGCAGAGGATTTTACGTCGGATGCTACGTTTCTGGACACGTGGGTGTTTGACAGGGTCAAGGAGCTGTTCGCGCATGCGAAGAAGGACCCGGAGCTGAATGCGAAGCTGAGGGAGGACAAGGTCGTGTTCTTCCTCCATCTGCTGGGTCTTGATACAACCGGCCATGCCTACCGCCCGTACTCCAAGGAATACCTGCACAATATCAAGGTCGTCGATCGCGGGGTCCAGGAGATAACTGAACTCATTGAAGACTTCTACAACGACGGCAAGACCGCCTATATCTTCACGGCAGACCATGGCATGAGCGATTGGGGTAGCCATGGCGATGGTCATCCGGACAACACGCGCACCCCTCTTGTTGTCTGGGGCGCTGGCGTTGCACCACCGAAACCTGTGGTGGATGGTGAACCGTCTGGCCATGAGGATGGGTTTTCTTCCGACTGGGGCCTCGACCATATCCGGAGACACGACGTTGCGCAGGCCGACGTGGCTGCCCTTATGGCGTACCTGGTTGGCCTCGATTTTCCTGTCAACTCAGTTGGTCAGCTGCCCCTGGAGTATATCGACGCAAGCCCGCGGGAGAAGGCGATAGCAGCTCTGGCGAATACGCGCGAAGTATTGGAGATGTACCGCGTGAAGGAAGCCCGGAAGCGCGAAAACCAACTCCGATTCAAGCCCTATCCGCCATTGAGTCAGACAGACAACTATATTGAGGATAGGTTTTCCGAGATCGAAGCGCTTATCTCAAGGGGCGAATTTGAACAATCGATTCGCGCGTCTTCGGAGCTCTTCTCTACTGCTCTGGAGGGTCTACGCTATCTGCAGACGTACGACTGGCTGTTCCTGAGAACGATTGTCACGGCAGGATATTTGGGCTGGATCGCCTATGCGCTGACCACGGTCATTGATCTTCATGTCCTGCACGGCTCAGAAGAGCCGAAGCGGACGTTGTTCAGCACCACGGTGTTCTCTTCCATTCTGGTCGCGCTGTTCTCGACCTTCATGTACCAGCGCTCATCTTGGAGGTACTACGTCTACGCAGTATTCCCCGTTTTCTTCTGGGAAGAGGTTTTTGCTCGTCGAAAGGCCCTAGTGGCAGGCCGGGAGATTTTGCTGGGACATGTGCGATCATTCAGAGGTTACCTGTCTTTCGCTCTGGAGACAGCAGCGTTCCTCGGGGTGTTGGAAGCACTAGTAAGTCAACTCAGTCGTTATCTTTCCAGAAATCCGTGCAGTAATCAGTGAATCCCCGGCGTGTCGAGTCTCTCTGACTTGTTTCCAAGGTCCAATCGTACTTCTACCGCGAAATCTTCACTATTTGTTTCATCATCGCGGCTTTTTGGCCTTTGTTTTATGGCAAAGGGTTTGTGTCCCAAAATCGTCTGCTGTCTGCCACCTGGGCGGTCGGCTGTGGGTTGATGAGTATTTTTACTCTGTTGCCCGTGGTGAAAGTTGAGAACATTGGCATGATGTAAGACTAGTATTCTTCCACAGACAGTGTTTCCTGCTTTGCTGACCGATATTGTAGCACTCTGGGAGGCATGCTGATGTTTGTGACTGGCCTTCTGTACCTTATCTTTGAGGAGACCATTGTGCGCCATACTGGACACACTGTCAGTGACCGTGGATCTCGGGTAATTATGGGGACGCAGGTATGAACGAAACAGACATTATCTTACACGCAAAACGGCGGTTACTGAGTCGTTGAGATAGGTCGGTATGATCCTTTTGGCGGTGATTGTTACGAGGTCCAGTGCGGCATCTCTGCAAGCCAAACAAGGCCTTCCCCTAGGCAACCAAGTGGTGGGCTGGTTTGTTCTGGGTAAGTTCGAGCTGAAGTCTCTCCAATTCTGCAGAATCGGGCTTACCAAGCTTCTTTGTAGTGTCTTCGCTGTTACTTCCATTCGCCCACCGTCTGTATCCGAATAGCTACTATTTGCACCGTCTGGTGATGGTCTTCCTCACGTTCTCGCCGACCTTTGTGATTCTCACCATTTCCTACGAGGGTCTCTTTTACTTTGCGTTCTGTATGACCCTGGTCACCTGGGTTCGGTTGGAGCACGCTACCTACGTCTATAACAAGCCCCCAGCATCGACAACGCCTGCTACTCCAGAGCAGAAGCAAGCAGACGACAACCGGCCCGAGGCCCCGTCGGGTCCTCCTGCGAAGACGACTGTTGGCGGTGAGACTTATGCGTATCGTGCTCTCACCATTTCCGACGCCCGCGTGGCGCTGTTCTTCTTCTATCTGCTCCAGTCGGCCTTTTTCAGCACGGGAAATATTGCCTCAGTCTCATCCTTCTCGCTGGACAGCGTCTACCGCTTGATTCCGATCTTCAACCCATTTAGCCAGGGTGCCCTGTTGATACTCAAGATTCTCATCCCATTCGCCGTCATCAGCGCGAATCTGGGGATCCTGAACCGCCGGCTGGAGATGGCGCCCAGCGCGCTGTTCATGGTGGTGATGACGATTTCGGACGTCATGACGCTGAACTTCTTCTACATGGTGCGGGACGAAGGATCGTGGCTGGAGATCGGGACGACGATCAGCCATTTCTTCATCGCCAGCTCGTTGTGTATCCTCGTTGCTGGTCTTGAATTCGTGAGCGAGCTGTTCGTCAGCGGGGTTGACTTTGGAACGACCGTCAGTCCGCAGGTGTCCGCTGTGCTTGACCAGGCCAAAGACATTGCCAAGGCTGTCGAAAACACCACCACCAACGACCTGAATGGCTCTGCTGAGAAAAAGCATGCGGAACCGCAGCCAGAGGATTCCGCTTCCGGGAAGTCATCTGCGCCTGCGTCTCTTCCCAATGGCGTAGAAGCTGTCCCATCATGAATGAAGATTCTTGCCTTGAAAGGTCTTTCTTTTTCTGTTTCGTTTTTTTTTTTGCCTTTCCTGAATTGCAATTGCATATTTCTCATCCTGTCTCCTGGAAAAGAAGATAAAGAAGAAGAAACGGCATAGACTTGTTGACTTGTTGGGATTGTTTCTTTCGTGTACATAGTGTAATTTATGGCACCATGCCCATGCCCATGCCCTATACGACAACGACGTGCCAGTCACCATGGCACGAGCAGCGAATATTATTGTTTAATTAATTGCTGTCTGCGAGTGCTGTCTTGAGTTTTGCCGTATCGAACAATTCTTCATTAGATCTTGCACCTGCACCTCATGAGGGTACATATTTGATTCGAGTGCCTTCACAATAATTATGACCATGGGCAAATATAAACCAGCCCCTGCCATCAGTGAAGGATAGGTAACTTACCTTACTTTCCCGGACAAGCTAATTAGCTATTTTTGACACTATGTACGGAGTACGCAAGTCCTGCAAGTTAGTAGTTACACAGCACACCGTTTCAAACATGCAGGATACGGAATACCCAGTTACACAGGTACACTCAGTGACTATCCTCTCAAATCCAGGGAAAATATCTCCGAGATCTGACGAATACCCGGTAACCTAGTGGATCGGCCGTTGTGTACTCTGTACAGTAGCACAGTGAGGCGTCTGCGTCTCGTGAGCAACGTCAATGTCCCATATCTGCTTGCTGCATTTTTTTTACATGCAGGGTAATGAGGCGAGTAATCTGACTGGTATTGGTTAGATGCAGTTTTGTAATTAATTAATTAATGGCAGGCCACCCCCCCCC
>NW_013563199.1:0-46686 GCF_000968595.1 Rasamsonia emersonii CBS 393.64
ATCAGATTCCGCAATCTCTCCGCCGGGTGCGAGGGGTCCCCAGAAACAAACGCCCCTCCCGCTTTCATCACTGCGAGTTGAGCAACAATAGCCCATGCAGTCTTCTAGAAGCACAGAGGAACATACACTTCGGGGCCAACTCTGTGTTGTCTAAGAAGACTAGCAAGCCGAGTGGATAGCGTATCAAGTTCAAAGAAGTAAAGCTTGCATCCCAACCAGGAAAGGGAAGCCCCCCCTTCTTTTTTTCCTTGTTGTTGTGTAACGGTCGAGGAGTCCTCCTCCATTACCTCTATTTTTTCCATTTCCACTGTTCTGGACGGGGCAGTGGGTGACTTTTCTTTCTTCCTTTTTTTTGAATCAAGGACAAGGAAATTGCATGTCCTGATCAGGAGAAATTTACCAATTTGCAGTAGTCAGGTTTGAGAAAACTGTTGAGTTGATTTATTCATTGATTGATTGATACGGTATGAAGCACTATGTACAAGCCGTTGCGGGAACCCTACATATTATATGCAGTAAGTGTATGTACTGTCCTGCACTGCATCAGCCATGTGCAACCCTCCTTGTGGGAGATAAAATAAATAAATGAATAGAAATGGAAGAAGAGAAAGAGTGAGAAACAAAAAGAGTATCTTGATTCACTGGAGTTACTTTGGCCAAAGTTAGACCTTGGTAAGGTCGAGAGCATAGACTCTCTGAATCCAAGGAGACCAGTGATTGCATCGATATAGTGGAATATTTATTAAATAAATCAATTCCTACGAACAGCATCATTCAGGAGAATTCTTGGCAAGGAAAAAGGTATTACAGAGCAATCGTATTGTTCTTGCGACTAATTCCAATAGATTATTTGCTATCCTGTCACGGGGCTGTCTCCCGAACAGTCTAACAGATCCCCCGCATGATCTGCCTGCCTGGCTGGAATTAGGTATTATTGCTGAATGGCGTTTTCAGCTAACTCCTAACGGCTATTCTGGCTCTGAAATTAGTTACGCCTGAGTTATTATTGGAGACTGTAAGCTTCCCCCTCGTGCTTCCCTCCCGCACCCGTCGAGGCGCAGGCTGCAGACCCAATTCCTAGAACAACCGAATCCTCACGAGACGGGCTCAGGTTGAGCTGCTGTTTGACTTGACGTATTCTGCAGAAAGGCTCGTGGTGTCTTTCTTGTCTTGTCTTGTCTCGTCCCCTGTGTTGGGTCTACTGTTTTAGTTGGGTGGACTCTATTGCCACGGACCGCTCAGCTAGCTCCTCACCATCAAATTACCAGCGTCCACACCTCCAGACGATACTCTTCATTACTCCGTATTCATCCTGCTCTGCTCCTTACCCCGGACTTGTTCACCTCTGCCCTCCCGCCACCGCCCAGCCCTCCGGACCTGTGCTTATCCCCCACGCGGCTTTTTTTCTGGGACCGTAAGCACCCGATCGCTTCTACCCGCGTCAGGCATCGTCTCTTAGTATAGGAACGACTGCGCGACACGATACCGTCCTCTCGAACCCGACTCCTCCAGTTCCTCTCGTTTCTTTCTTTCTTTCTTCCTCCTTTCTTCGCCTTTTTTACCGTCTGTGCCCCGCGGTGATCCTTCGCTCGAGATCGCACAGCTCGCGGGCTTTATGGAGCCTGCCTATTCCCCGCCATAATGGCCGAGTCTCAACCTGATCCTCCCCCAGCAAATCAACCAGGGGCGGCACCCAGTCCTGCTGCCAGCCAGTCCAGCAGCACTAAGACCGGGAGTAACAGCACATCGCGCAGAATCCCCAATTCCGGCGTCGCGAGCTTTAGAAGGTTGGTCCCCGCAGTGCCAGAGTTATTCGTTCTTCTTGTGTCCCCGCCCCGGCCATGCGGAGAGGAAGCGGTGGTGGGCGTCGCTGGCGAGGAAAAAAAAACCCCCCGGGCTGAGGGATACTTCTTGTATCGCGAGATTTATCGCTAACGGCTTATCAAATCACATTGCAGGCAGCGCGCGTCGCGAGCATGCGAGGTACGTCTTCCCGGCGCCCAGGCGAGCGCGCGGCCAGGAGGTCGAGGGCTGTGAACCTCGGCATCTCTTGTCGCCGGCTTGCTCGTGCGTCTCCGTCCACCGCACCCTGCTGCACAAGAAGCCCCCCAACGCACGCAATGATACAGAACTGCTCTGCTGACACGTGAATCTGCGAACTTCGGCTGTCGACAGACTTGCCATGCGCGAAAGGTCCGAATCCCCCGTGTTCTCCCTGTTTCTGATGCTGGTGACCCGCCGGGCTTGGCGTCGTTATCCTGGGCTTTGCTGATCGGTCGGACGTGCAGGTACGATGTGACGCTGCCAGCCTCGGGGTGCCCTGCACCAACTGTGTCGCCTTCTCCATCGAATGCCGGATTCCGACCCCCAAGCGGAAAAAGAACCAGCAGCAGCTGAAGACCAGGGATGCCACGGGGTATGTGCTCGGAGGTTGGATGCTCTTCGTCGGATCTCGAACTGACCGTCTGGTGTGTCGTATAAAGCAATCAATCCGGCGAAAATGCAGATGCAAAGGAGCCTCGCCCCAGGGAGGGTTTCCCAGCCAATCCTCCCATGTCGATCAACGGCATGCCGGCGACGACCTTGACCAGCGCGCAGCAGGACCAGCAAGCAAATACGGCCAAGACGTACACTCAGTTCATGAAGCCCAAGTTTGCCAGAGCTCCGATCAAAGAAGCGGGAAGGGTAGCCTACCTGGGCGAGTCCTCGAACCTGTCCCTGTTGGTTCACGACCGGGGCAACACTGATGTCGTCCACTACCCGCTGCCCGAGAACATTCGAGGCAGCCGAGCCCGGCTGACCGAGCTGGACAACCTGGAGATCGACATCCTCCATCAGCGCGGAGCGTTCTTGCTCCCGCCCCGGCATCTGTGCGATGAGCTCGTTGAGGCCTATTTCAAATGGGTGGCGCCCGTCGTGCCCATCATCAACCGCAGTCGCTTTATGCGCCAATATCGTGACCCCAAGAATCCGCCGTCGCTCCTCCTGCTGCAGGCTGTCCTCCTGGCTGGATCCAGAGTATGCACCAACCCGCAGCTGATGGATCAGAACGGATCCACGATTCCCGCCTCCATGACCTTCTACAAGCGGGCCAAGGCCCTCTATGATGCCAATTACGAGGACGATCGAGTCACGATCGTCCAGGCCTTGGTGCTAATGGGGTGGTATTGGGAAGGTCCCGAAGGTGAGTAACCATATTTCACCTCCTCCTTGTTCCAGTTATTTTCTGACATCCGTGCCCAGACGTAACCAAGAACGTCTTCTACTGGAGCCGAGTTGCGATCATAGTCGCGCAGGGTTCCGGCATGCATCGCAGGTGAGTGGGCTGTTGCCATTTTGAGTAGACGCATCTATAGACTCGTTTCCTGACGCGGACATGCAGCGTGGAGAATTCCCAGCTTAGCAAAGCCGACAAGCGACTGTGGAGGCGGATCTGGTGGACGCTGTTCACGCGCGATCGCTCCGTGGCAGTGGCGCTGGGGCGACCTATCAACATCAACATTGACGATTCCGATGTGGAGATGCTGACGGAGGAGGACTTTATCGAGGACGAAGACGATCATCCCGCCGAATATCCCCCCGATCCGATCCACGTCCAGTTCTTCTTGCAGTATGTTAAGCTGTGTGAGATCATGGGCCTTGTCTTGTCGCAGCAGTATTCTGTAGCCTCCAAGTCGAGGCGCACGAATGCGATCGACCTGACTCATTCGGACATGGCCTTGGCGGATTGGCTGCAGAACTGTCCCAAGGAGGTATATTGGGAGCGATCTCGACACCATTTCTGGGCGGCCCTGCTCCACTCCAATTACTAGTAAGTATCCCCCTCCCTTGTTGGCAATAGCGGAGGGAAGTGACTGACTTGCTGCAGTACCAGCTGTGCCTGTTACATCGGGCCCATATGCCGCCCGCTTCCCATGGCTACCGTGGGGAAGAGATGGCTTACCCTTCCCGTACGATTGCCTTCCAAGCTGCTGGGATGATCACATCGATCGTGGAGAAGTTACAGTCGAACGGCGAGATCCGGTACACGCCAGCATTCATCGTCTACAGTCTCTTTTCCGCCTTGATCATGCACGTCTACCAGATGCGCTCGTCTGTGCCGTCCGTGGTCGCCACGTGTCAAGAACGAATCAGTATCTGCATGCAGGCACTCAAGGACGTATCAAAAGTCTGGCTGGTGGCGAAAATGGTTCACACACTGTTTGAGTCCATTCTAGGCAACAAGGTGCTGGAGGAGCGTCTTCAGAAGGCGCCTTGGAAGCGACATCAGAAGCCTCAGAGTCGTCCTGACAACAACAATAACAACAGCAACAGCAAGGACGACAACGACAACAATAACAATAACACTAACAACAACAACAACAACAACAACCACCTTGCTCCGGCCAAGAAAACTGAAACGCAAACGCTCAAACGTAAATTTGACGATATGGACATTGGACGACCCAATGGTGGGCCTACACCTCCAGTTTCCTATGAACGTTCCCGGCCGCAGACGCCTGCTGCGACACCATCACGCGAGCTGGGCCAGCATTCCGCGCAGTCCACAATGCAGGCATCTCCGAATACGCAGAAGGCACCACCGGATGGGTTTCAAGGGTCGGGGGGCACCCGTGGGAACACCAGGCCGACAACACCTTTTAACCAGCCTTTCTCGATACCGGCCACGCCTCCTGACCTGTTCCTGGTGACGCGGAATTCACCGAATCTCTCACCGACGGTCTGGGAGAATTTCCAGCCGGATCTGCTGTTTCCCGATGGCACGAACTTTTTCCCCACGCTTTCTTCCCCCGAGGTCAATACGGCGGACCCTCAGATGCAGATGCCTTCGCATGTCCAAGGGCAGAATGTGTCGCAGCAACCGATGATGGTCAATCAGGGACTGCAGTCGCGCAACGTCCAGGGGGGCCAGAGTAGCCCGTCTCTCATGTCTGGGGTAGCCCCTGAACTGGGTGGTGGCATGCAGAACCCGCAGCAATCACAGCAAGTGTTTGGAATGGACAATCAGCAATCATGGCAGAATCTCGACGCAGCCCTGGCCGGAACAGCCATGGAAGCGTCGAGCCAGGATGACAGCTGGAGCAACAGCTCTCGCGGGAATGGCCCCACGGCGCCAACGACGTTGAATGTCGAAGATTGGTATGAACTATCCCATAGTTGAGGTTGATTCTTACTGACATGCATCCTTCAGGTTCCAATTCTTTGGCATTAATGGTGGCTTTGGGGATCTCATGTCCGACCCCATGACCACTAGCTGACACCTTCCGCGTTGGCTCCCGTTCCTGCGTTCAGCAGCCAGATTCTGCATCCATCTTGCAATCGATGTACAGTACAATAATTTTTCGTCTTTGGGGGGTTAATTTTGGGTTCTGACTGCGGTCTGTCTTATACGGTTTGTTGTCTTTCCAAATCTCACTCCATTTGTGAGATTTAATACTATTTACGGCTCTATCTCTATCTTTGGTGTCTATATTCACAATTGGCCTGGTACATAATCTGTCTGTCTGGTTCTGTTCTTGCGACCAGTCAAGAATATTGCCCGACAACTTCACATGTCCGGTCGAGCTTGTGGTCTTGTGAATTTTTCATTTTTCTTTGCTAGTAATCTTGTCAATTGTGTGTGTTCTTTACTGGCTCGCAGAATGGAAAACAAAAGGTTGGGTAAGGTAGTCGAAGGGTTGTCCATTATTATTTCTTCGGACCGGAAAACAATCTGCAATCGGTGATATGGGTTTGAAAATCGGGATTTGGGCTTTTGTTTTTTGCTATTGCTACTGCAGTTGTAGCCTGTTAAATAATAAAAATGGGATGGAATCGAAACCGTGCTGGCCACGGTACCTCGTATATCCAGACGTGTATATTGTTAAAAAGAAAAAAAAATCATGTATAATGGTAAACAGGATGCTTTGTGCAATGTACTGACATGCCTGTATCCGTTCCGCGACGTAGGACTACCCAACACGGCTAGCGCGGATGACGGAATCGCCCCTGCAAAGAATTGCGCTGGAGGCAGCCAATCAGCGGCGCCGCAGCCGCGGAGCGGTCAGTCTCGCGTGGATTGCTGGCTTTGATCTCCGCGACAGAGTTCAGTCATCCGGCTCGATTTATAAGGATGCCAGTCCTCTCTCCTTCAATTTATTTATGAGCACCTCGTTCCCAGAATCGCAGTGGAATTGCCCTCCCTCGCCCTGGTTTTATGCCCGTCTTTCCCCCCGAATTTGCTTACTCCCACCCTTCCTACACGCCGCCCTCCTAACCCCGCCCTGCAGCTGCGATGTCGGCATCCGGATCGGAGGTCTCCAGCGGTGTCGCTGATTCCGGCGCTGCAGCGACGACGACGACGACAACAACCAACAACGTCCTGAAGAAGGTCTTCCCGGACGTCGATCTCGACGGTCACAATCTGCCGCCGTCGCCAGCACCGTCCAGTCCACGGACGGGACGGCGATACGCCCTTGCCACGGAATTGGTGTATACGGAGGGCAACGACCAGTACAATGCGAGCAGTGTGCCGATTTACCAGGTAGCTCTTCCTCTGAGTGTTGTATTTTGCAACAATGTTGCTGTAAAACCAGCTGACTGGTGATGTGCGTCGTAAATAGAGTGCTACTTTCAAGCAGACTTCGGGCGCCGGAGGCGGAGAGTATGACTACACTCGCTCGGGCAATCCCACCCGGACGCATCTCGAAAGACATCTCGCCAAGATCATGTCTGCGCAGCGCGCACTCGTGGTCTCGTCGGGAATGGCAGCGCTGGATGTCATCACGCGACTGCTGCATCCGGGAGATGAGGTGGTGACCGGCGACGATCTGTACGGCGGCACGCACCGTCTGCTGAAATACCTCACGACGCACGGCGGCATCGTCGTTCATCACGTCGACACCACCAGGCCGGAATGTGTCCAGGCGGTCCTCAATTCTAAGACGGCCATGGTGCTGCTCGAGACGCCGACGAACCCGCTGATCAAGATCGTCGACATCCCCAAGGTCGCCGCGCTCGCTCACAAGGCCAATCCGAACTGTCTGGTGGTCGTCGACAACACCATGATGTCGCCGCTGCTGCTCAACCCGCTCGAGCTGGGTGCGGATATTGTCTACGAGAGCGGCACCAAGTATCTGTCGGGACACCATGACCTGATGGCGGGTGTCATCGCCGTGAACGATGCAGCCCTCGGCGAGCGACTCTATTTCCCGATCAACGCATCGGGCTGTGGACTCTCGCCATTCGACTCGTGGCTGCTGATGCGCGGGGTCAAGACGCTCAAGGTGCGGATGGAGCAGCAGCAAGCCAATGCGCAGCGGATTGCCGAATTCCTCGAGTCGCACGGCTTCAAGGTGCGCTATCCGGGCCTGCGCTCACATCCCCAGTACGAGTTGCACCACTCCATGGCGCGGGGCGCTGGGGCGGTGCTGTCCTTCGAGACGGGCGACGTCGCGCTGAGCGAGCGGATCGTCGAGAGCGCCAAGCTGTGGGCGATCAGCGTCAGCTTTGGCTGTGTCAACAGCCTGATCAGCATGCCATGCCGGATGAGTCACGCCAGCATCGACGCCAAGACGCGACAGGAGCGAGCCATGCCGGAGGATCTGATCCGGTTGTGCGTGGGCATTGAGGATGTCGATGATTTGATTGACGATTTGAGGCGGGCGGTAAGTAGATCGCAAAACCTGGTCATGACCGTAAGCTAACATGGCTATCTTACAGCTGGTCCAAGCTGGTGCCGTCAATGTATCGCTGGATGACTTCCAAGCCGTCAACCAGGCCTCTACAGCGTCAGAGAGCAACTCCACTGTATGATATGATGTATCATCTTGAGCCAATGCAATGTTCTCACAAGATTTTTTCATGAGTTCTTTTCTGTTTGGTTATATGTCGGGCGTTATGAGGGTTTGATAAGAAAAAGTCCATGATTTTTTTTAACTATACATTATACATATTTTTTCTGTCTGTTCCTGTCTATAGGGTGTCTGTCTTTGAACATGTCTCGACATGTATAGTACTACTGTGCTAGAAAATAGAATCCATTGTGAATTGGTTGTAGATTATATCCTTGCTTGATAATTGATTATCCCGCGTGGAGATGCAATCCGTCCGAGCTTCCTTGCCAGAAATGGCTTAGCGCAATCGGCTATCGGCGAGCTACCTAATCGGCGAGCCTGCCGGCCGGATGACGACAGACTTGACCTATCAGATTATCAGATTGTCAGGATTGCAGGATGAGATGATTCAGCTTCATCTCTTGTCGCAATAGAATACAGAGGAGAACCGGAGCTCCGTTTTTCGGGATGGGGATGATTCATAATAATAATAATAATAATAATCTTTCTTTAATCGTCATAAACTGTCTTTCTTTTTTTTTTTTCTTTTTTCTCCTTTTATTTATCTGTCCTTTCCCGTTGTTCAACTACTCTCTCACTCAGCTCGATGCTGTCTGTGACACTGTCGGTTGGCTCGGTTTATGGAATGAATGACAGTCTCGATGACATGGTCAATTTAGAGCTATTCTATTCGCTATTCTCCTTTTTTTTTTTAAAAAAAATCTTTTTTCGTCTCTATCTCAATTGACTCGATATTACTATAATAATGTCTCCGCAAGTCCCCCGCCTCCCCAATCCGTCACGCTCACTGCCACTGCCAAAAGATACAAATACAACAACAGGCAAAATGGAATACGCGGAGCTTACTCGTTTGCGCGCATGGGTAAGATTGTGCCTGCTTATGGTGTGGGGTTGTTGTGAATGTTGGGTTGCGGGCGGCCTTGATGGGGCGGTAGCAGGAGTATGATGAGGATAGGATTCTCAAGATTGCCTTGTAGGAGCGGTCCTTAGGGATATTTCTCTTCCTTTCTCTTCTCTCTCTGTTGGACAACCTGACCCCCGTGATGAATTTCATGAATGAGTTTATGATACGACATTATCTTATTTTATCCTCGTGAAATAATGACCCGTTGGATGGATGGATTTGAATGGATGTTTTTGATTTGATTAGACTCACTCTTCTCCTGGCGTTTGTATTTATGTTTCGTTTTCGTTTCTTTTCTTTTCTTTTCTTTTGTATTCGATACGGACAGTTCTTTCATTTTACTGTACTGTACTGTACTGTACTGTACAATCTGGGATGAGCATCAGGATCAAGGATGGGAAATTGGGCGGCTGTTAGTTATTTGCATTGAGACATTATTATTATTTTTTAGAGAGTGCAGGACGTGTGTGGATGGCGTTTGGGTTTTGTTTCTAGATTAGATCAGTCCTCGACTTTATTAGATCTGACAATCACAGTATGGTATTTTGTAGATCGATACTCCGCTTACGTCTCGTCCATGCCGGAACGGGATAACGACAGTTCCAGATCACTGTCTCATCACGTGTTCTTCCCGCCTGACTCAGGCATACGTGGGTATCTAGCGTCTGGCGTCTGGTGTCAAGTCAACTAGCGGACCATCTCGAGACATTTTCATCTGACAGCACCTTATCGAGAATCGACAGCTCTCTCGCATGCGGGTCTGCAAGCCACGCAATGCTGGCCAGTCCACGTCAATGACTGACGACTGACTCGATCCAACCCAACCCAATCAGGCCGCCTGTCCCCCACATCGTACGACCGACCGACTTTCACTTAATACGGAGTACTCTCGACGATTTGAAAGCAACTACAGGTCGACCTTTTGAATCCTTCCAGCCGACGACTCCATCCGACATGTAGCAAGACAAAATCGCCAGTCCCGCCAAGATGGTGTTCCCCCTGCCAGTGCCGAGCTTCGCCGCTCCCCTCCGCAACAGCAGCAGCAGCAGCAGCAGCAGCGATGTTCATGCGATTAGCGAGAAGAAAGGCGGGGGAGGAGCTCTCCCTAAGAATACGGCTGTGACTTCGGCTGTGACGTCGACTTCGACCACCCTCGCCGAAGCCCTGCGCAACAACCCCTTTGGGAATACCTCGCGGTCCCGCGCGCTCGAGGCGCTGGCGCTCGTTCGCCAGGAGGACGAGCAGCAGCGGGAGCTGCAGGAACTCAACAGCGCCCTGGTCACGCTGGCGCAGCTGTTCCCCGACGTGCAGATCGAGGTCTTCCGCGAGCTGCTGACTCGCTTTGACGGGAAGAGCCGGCTTCAGGTCTGCGTCGAGCAGCTGCTGAGGCACAAGAAGGAATGGGTGCGGGGGAGATGGAACGTACCGGTGGAGCAGACGGAGGGTAACGAGGGGAGGGAAGCTGCAAGAATTGCTGGAGACGACGTCAGTCTGGTGCCTCCTGAAGAGCAGTTCCGGAGTGAGGAATACAAAGCCGCCGTCAAGGCCGCGCTGTCCAAGGAGTTCAGCGCGTTGAGTCGCAGCACGGTCGACGCGGTGCTCGCAGAGGCCAATTTCTCCTACACCCGTGCCCGCCCGACGCTGCAGGAGCTGTCTCGCAAGAGCTGGCGGGCCACTTTCAACAACCTCTTCCCCTCCTTCAAGCGCAGAAAGGACAAGGACGACCATCCGATGTTGAGCTGGAATCGCACTGCGGACGGCGATCTGGTGCCGCGGCTGAAGGAGACGGGATGTAAGGAGCTGGACCAGGAGCTGTACGACACTCTCGTGGCGCCGATCCTCCGGCAGAAGCGCGAGGCGCAGGAGAGTCGGGATTTGCAGCTGGCGGAGGAACTGAACGAGAGCGAAGCCAAAGCGGTGGGCGCGCTCTACGAATGCGAATGCTGTCTCGCGGACGTGACGTTTGAGCAGATCGCGACCTGCTCGGCCAGCGCACACATTATCTGCTACAGCTGCATCCGGCGGACGCTCCACGAGGCGCTGTTTGGCCAGGGCTGGGACAAGTCCATCGACCCGGGCAAGTCGACGCTGAAGTGTCTGGCCCCGTTAACTCATGGGTCGTGTGAGGGCTCTCTGGACCCGGAGCGCGTGAAGAGCGCCATCCTATCGGACAAAGCGGGCTTCGAGACGTTCCGCAAGTTCGAGGACCGGCTGGCCTCGGAGGCGTTGCTCAAGTCGCAGTTGAAGCTGGTCCGCTGCCCGTTCTGCTCGTACGCCGAAGTCGACCCGGTATATCACCCGCCGGCCGGGGGGATCGCGTGGCGATTCCGACTCCGCCAGAGGAAGAATAATCTGTGGGTTACCATCTTGATGACCATTTTCCTTCTCGATCTGATACCCTTGCTTATCATACCCGTTATCGTCCTGTATATCTTTTGTCCGCCCGCGCCCGCCGCGATTTTCCGGACTTCGCTACGCAATCTGGGGCTGCGGACGCGCAGTCGGCGGTTCTCGTGCCGGAATCCGTCCTGCGGGCGCGCCAGCTGCATCACCTGCCACAAAGCGTGGCGTGACCCGCACGTCTGCGATGAGCCGCTGTTGCAGTCGTTGCGGACGACCGTCGAGGCGGCCCGGACGGCAGCGATCAAGCGGACGTGTCCGCGATGCGGGCTGTCGTTCGTCAAGTCGTCTGGCTGCAACAAGCTGACCTGCGTGTGCGGGTATTCGATGTGCTATCTCTGCCGGAAGGCGTTAGGCCGGCCTGTTCGGGCTGAACCACGATACTACAACTACGAAGGCGACGAAGAAGAGGAGGAGGAAGAGGAGGAAGGAGAAGGCTACAAGCATTTCTGCGAGCACTTCCGCATCAACCCCGGGACGCGCTGCACAGAATGCAACAAATGCGACCTCTACCTAGCAGAGGACGAAGAGGCCGTGGCGCAGCGAGCAGGCGAGAAAGCAGAACGCGAGTGGCTGCGACGTCAGGGACTGGCCAAGTCGGACGTAGCAGTATCATCGGGAAACAACACGGGCGATGGGAAGGGTTCCGACGAAGCGTCCGCCTGGGAGTGGGATTCCCAGCTAACGACCAGTCTGAGCAGCCTTCAGGGCAAACAGCCCTGGCGTCGACGATGGCGATACTGGCTGGTAGATGTCTGGCGCGAGGGGCAGTGGCGATGCGAGGTACAAGCGGCAGTAGACTGGGTGGTGGAGAGGGTGATTGAGGTATCTGTATAACCAACCGTCTCTGTAGGACGAATCTTGATGAATGATAGACATGCATGACATGATACGATAGGATACGTACGATAGGATAGGATAGGATAGATATGCTTCTGAGGTGTTTAATTAATTTTTTTTCTCTTTTTACCTCTCTGTGTTATTCTTTGATTTATTTATCTTTCTGTCTCTGTGGGATGTTGTTCTGGTCAGGCTGGTCATGCTGGTAGGTAGGTAGGTAGATACCTATGTGGTACATTTACATTACGCAGGCACTCTACTGTACACAGGTACTGTACAGTACATACATACACATGGATACTATATAGTACCTACCTACAAACGTACTGCACTACTACACCTACCAATTTCAGATATGATGAGAAAGGATCTGATCTCGAATTAATATAATACGATCAATGCAATCATTGAGATGAAAAGGAATAATAAAATAAATAGTATACTGTAGTGATGAAGTATCAAACAGAGTAATATTAACAGCTATTGATATCCGTCCTGCAGCTGCAGCCATCATCACTCAAAAAAAAAACATTAGTTTCCATATTTGCGCATTTCCTCCTTTAAAGATATGAAGCTTGCTTCAAGAGTCCAGAGTAATAATCGATGACGCATAAATATAATCAAGACCAGTGAGTGCTGGATGAACAGACCGTTCGGATTGATTCAGCCAGCTAGGGCTTCTGCACGGTCGACTGCCTGATTGGGTAGTATTTAAAATGGCTTGTACAGTACATGTACAGTACATACTGTACATACATACGTACGCAGATAATGCTGGAGACAGATGGACATGTTCAGCAGCTACAATCTCTCCTACTTGTTTGACGTATGCCTATTATTTATACATCTGGAAGGATGTATGTACTGTATGTACTGTACATAGGAGAAATTATATTGTGAAGTATGTTTGTACCTGTACATACCTATTGCAAAGAATACGGCATGGTCAGGAAGATATACGGATGGAATTCCGCCTGGAAGGTGCATAGGAATGGCAATCATCAGACAAAAATAGGTCAAAAGAATCTAATACTATCTATCTATCAACTCATCCTACGCCAGAGTTTGTGCGTATAGCAGCTGCAAACAAGAATGGAGTGCCCCTCTGCTAGCAAGCAACAGGTACTCTACTGTACAAGCCCACATCCACGGCCGGATCATCATGACGTTATACTATACTATTACCTATCAAACAACATGCAACACATATACATACCCGTGAATTACTTCCACATTTAGTAAAAAAATTTGAAACAAGAACCATTTTATTCAACTGCTATCAACATGGCATCCACATTCGATGGCCTGCCCCCCAGCTTCGCGGGAAAAACCACCCCGTCGCGATTCCACGTCTCCGTTCCAGACACCAAACTGGCCGAGCTGCAGAAGCTCGTCCGCCTGTCGCCGCTCGCACCCGCGACGTACGAGAATCAGCAGAGCAACCGCCGGTACGGAGTGTCTAGGGAGTGGATGGCTGAGGCCAAGGCGCGGTGGGAGAAGTTCGACTGGTTTGTCCTCAACCTTGGATATGTAGAAACGTTCTTATCTGAGTTATTTGTGGACTCTGCAGGCGCCGGTGCGAGAAGCACATCAATTCCTTCCCGCAGTTCATGATCCCAATCCGGACTGTCCTCGACAACGACTCCGTTGAACTGGAGATCCATTTCGTGGCGCTGTTTTCGCAGAAACGGGATGCGGTGCCGTTGATCTTTCTGCATGGGTGGCCTGGTATGACTCCTCCAGACGATACAAAGAAAAGGAACCTACTGATCCGTACGTTTTTTTTTGTAGGCAGTTTCCTAGAATTCCTCCCCATCCTCTCCCTCTTCAGAGACGAGTTTGCCCCGGATAATCTCCCGTATCATATCGTCGTGCCCTCCTTGCCTGGGTACGCGTTCTCGTCGCCTCCACCGCTGGACAGGGATTTTCAGATCCAGGACGTTGCCCGCGTGATGAACGCGTTGATGGTGGAGTTGGGGTTCGGAAACGGCTATGTCGCGCAGGGAGGTGATATTGGAAGTAAGGTTGCGAGGGTGATGGCTGCTGAGCATGATGCTTGTAGAGGTGTGTACAGCAGTCAGAGATATCTCCAGATGAAGCTCAACATGCTAAATGACTTGATTTGACAGCTGTTCACCGTAAGTTTTAGAACATCCTTATTTCATTTTTTGAGGATGCTGATGCTGATGCTGATTCAGTCAACTTCTGCATCATGTCCCAGCCCAAAAACATCGATACAAACCAGCTCGATGACATCGAGCGGCAGGGCATGATGCGATTATCCGAGTTCCACCGGCTAGGAAGTGCGTATGCGCTCGAACAAGCCACGCGGCCGAGCACGATCGGTCTTGTACTGTCATCAAGCCCGTTGGCGCTGTTAGCATGGTTCGTAGAAACCTTACCAGATGAGATAGATTCAAAATCTAACTGCCATTGCTAGGATAGCAGAGAAATTCCTCGACTGGACAGACGCTGATCCCCCGACGGACCTGATACTGGAGTCTGTGACGCTCTACTGGCTGACAGAGACATTACCTCGGTCGATTTATCCATATCGGCAGGTAGTCATCCCATCTCATCCGTCGTAATAATTCTCGCGAACTGTCACTGACTGACGTCGCAGCTCTTCACCCCCGGCACCGTCAGCGCACACGAAAAACCGCAGTGGTACATCCACAAGCCCTTTGGCTACTCGTGGTTTCCGAAGGAACTGGCGCCCATTCCTCGTAGCTGGGCGGCTACGACGGGGAATTTGGTGTTTTATCGAGAGCATACTCAGGTTTGTACCCTACATACATTCATACATGCACCTCGCATTGTGGTATGAATCAGCTAATTGACGTGGCTAACTCGCAGGGAGGCCACTTTGCGGCGATGGAACAGCCCTCGACGCTGAAGAAGGATGTGTGCGATTTTATTGCCAAGGTTTGGGGGGGATAGTCATAGCCATTCATTACACAGGTGTACATACATACATACATACATATGACATGTGTCATTGTACTATGTAGAAAGAGAGAGAACATGGGTATATGTCTAATATAGACTTCAGCCACATCATCACGTCTAATTACTGGCCGCATACCCTGATGCAGATTCGCTGAGAAGCGAATACTGACAGTTCTTTTGGTCGAGTCTGTAACAAAATACTCCGTAAGTCTAATCTAATGATATATTCTTAACTCTGACTCGACTCTTCTTTTCCTCCCTTCCCTCTTTCCCTGCTTTACCTCTTTCCCTCCTGTCAAACAAACTGGGGCAACAAAAAAAAAAGAAAACCTAGGTTATCCAGTGAACCTCTAGTATGATTGATACCTGCTGGTTAATGCCTCCTCTTTCTCCTGCCTGCCTGCCTACAGGCTGCCTGGACTTCTTCAAATTACTAAATTACAAATAATAGCCTCTTCGATAGTTATGTAGTTAATAGATAGCCTTTATCAGTCAGTATAATAGTATAATAGTAATAGTTATTGTAGGTGTGTATATGTTTGAATAGATGGATAATCTGATAATATCAACTTAATTATATTAGCTTCTGTCATGCCATCAACTACTGGAGGTTTCGAGACATCTAAGGGCGAAAAAGGGGGAAAAAAAACGGAATTGCCAATACGGAAGATGGAAGAATTACCGTTTATGGCAACTCTCCATCTTTTCTTTCTCCCATCCCATCCCGACGCTACCAAACAGAACACCTCGCAAGAAAACACTCACTCACTGCTCACTCACTAACTAACAACAGAATCTATTGGTATATTGATAATAGAGTATAGTATAGTAGTATAGTAGTGGTCAATCATTTCCAAAACGTATTAAATAAATATAAATAAATAAATATATCGATCCAAGTTCTCAGCCAGCCAGCACAATATCTAAGATTATCTGTATTTTTATTTATATTTATGAGAATAAATGAATAAGTCTTAGGAGTTCATCTGTTTAAAAATGAATTAAAAGAAAAAAAATGAGGGAGAAAGAGAGACTCTCATCTTAGTATTTGTATCCTTTTTTTCTTTTGTTTTCTTTTTTATTTTTAGAGACTATTGAAAACCTGAAATCATAAACACAGTATATCATTCATAGGCAGAACTAGACATGACGCCACCCTGTCTTTGACTAATCAGCCTTCGGTCCATTCGACTTCGCCTCAGTCTCATTCCCCCCAATCGACTGCGGCAGACTCAACCGCCCAGCCTCAGGATCACTGCCAACAATCCTGCCGGGTGTCTCGCTGTGATGCGCATCCAACGTGAATCCGTACGCTTCTTCCCAGTGAATGGCGTCGTCGCCGATCAAGAGCACTTCTTCCGGCATGCGCAGCGGAATGCGCAGGACGTACTTGATGAAGAACAGGATCAGCGGCGTCATGAACAGGTTCAGCGCGATGATGAACAGCGCGCCTACGATCTGCAGCCACACCTGTTTCCCGTTCCCTTCGATGGCGCCGCCCGGAGATGTCAGTGCGAAAGCGGCGCATCCTTCTTTCGTCGCGAACAGGCCGACTAGGAATCCGCCCAGGAAGCCGGCTACGGCGTGCGTGTGGAATACATCCAGCGTGTCGTCTACGTGCTTGAATAGGGATACTCGCTTGCCTAGCACGTTCAGCGATATCCACGGGATGCTCCCTGAGCAGGCGCCAATGATGACCGCTCCCCATCCTGCAACGACTCCGGCCGCAGGAGTGATGGCCACCAGGCCCGTGATCATCCCCTGCACCGCCCCGATCACCGCCGGTTTCCCGTAGAAGATAATATCCATGATCGTCCAGACGAGGGTGCTCATGGCGGTCGCGATGTCGGTGTTCAGCACGGCTGCTCCAGCATCCGGACTCGCCGTGTACGGGTCCCCCCGTTGAATCCGTTCCATCCAATCCACAGGATGCCAGCGCCAACCAGCACGAAGAGGATGTTGTTCGGCCGCGTGTCTTCGCGGTCCCGAGGCAGACGGGGTCCAATCACCGCAGCACCGATAAACCCTGCAGTCCCTGACGACAGGTGAATGACATAGCCACCGGAATAGTCGATCACGCCTCGCTGGTAGAGAAAGCCGCCGCCCCAGAGGCTAAAGGCGCCGACGACGTACGAAAAGGTGATCCAGAGTGGCACAAAGACCATCCAGGCAGTGAAGTTCATGCGGCCCAGGAACGCGCCCGCCATGATGACGACGGTGATGGCCGCGAAGACGAACTGGAAATACACCATGGTCGAGAGAGGGAAGGCCTGAGAGACGCCCGCAGCGGGGAGAGACGACTGGCGCAGCTCGTAGTCCATGGCGACGACCGGACCGGGCGTGCCCACGAAGGGGGCAGCACCCCATTGCTCGCCGAAGCCCATCTTGTAAGCCCAGACAACCCAGCAGATGAGCACGGCGGCGAAGGCGTAGAAGGCCATGAAGGCGGAGTTGATGGCCCATTTCCGCTTCACGATGCCGGCGTAGAGCACCACCAGGCCCGGGATGCTCTGCAGGCCGACCAGACTGGCGGCCGTGAGCTGCCAGGCATTGTCACCGTTGTTGAGCCAGGCTGGGGCGGTGGGAGATGACATGGCAGGTAGAAAATGCGGCCTGATAGAGAAGACTACAAGCCAAGACAGCGAGAGTCGAACTGGAGAAAGCCAAGATCAGGAGAGCAGTGGATATATAATAGTCCAGCTGAGGTCCAACGTCTGTCTGTCTGTCTGTCCCTCAACCAGCAGGTAAGGGCAAGATCTGCTCTCCACGCCAGTTACATGCCTATCTCTGACCACTCGCAGCGAGCCATTCCCCAGCAAGACGCAAGATAAGGCGCGGAATCCATTATTACTCCGTATTAGTATTATTATTGACGTCTCCGTTGCTGCGCGCCGTCGGTGCCTGTCATATCATATCATATCACATCAGCGGACTAGCCAAGCGCCGTGCAGCCACGCGTCGGCCGCAGCCTATCGCCGTCGAGATGCTTATCAACGGCAGCACTCAACTTGCCTTGTTGCATCTAGATCGAGTTGCGATTATTATTATTCTCGAAGTATATTATGCGGAGGATTTCAAGGTGGTAAATAACCGTGCAGGGCTGGCACGTGGTATATAGTAGTCGGGGAAGAAAAAAGAATTCTCCGTGTGGTGGGAGGCGGATGGCACATGACAGAACGTGGTAAAAAAATATACTCTGGAGTAACTGAGTCGAGCTAATAGAAGAATCTGCTAAGGTACCATCCACAGAACTTCATTATTTCAACTCAGTTTCTTCAGTCCTTTCTCACATAATGCAAAGACATGGCTTATCTATTTATTGGCAAGAAAGGGGAAGGTCTGATAGGAAGTCTTACTAACACCCTGAACTCCTCGAACAATTTGTATTAATTTACTACGAAGACATAAGCTTATTATCCGCCTGTTAGTACAGCCAAGGTATCCTTCACAGCATCCAAATTACGTACGGTCTACTAATTAATCCACTTCAATCAACTTCACTTCATTCTTCCTTCCTCTTTCTTCTTCTTCTTCTTCTTCCTACCGTCTTCTTGTCTGTCCACCTCCTCTACTACTGACCACTCGACTCACAACCATACACTCAATCACTCCCTTTATACATCTGTACAGGACACGCGGAATCACACTCTCACGCGTGAGACTAAAAAACACAAAAGAAAAGAGAAAAGGTAAAACGAAATCTCGACATCCAAAGAAATCCACCGACTGGTGTGTGTCTGTGTCTGTGTATAATGTCGGTCTGGTTGTCTGACTGACTGACTGACTGGGTGAGAAGTCACAACAAAAACATCAGGGGGAATAATATAAAAGAAGAAGAAGAAGAAGAAAGGTTAATGGGAGAAGAAGAAGAAGAAGGGCCAAAAAAAAAAGTTAAAAAGCGTAAATTTTGCACAGAAAATACAAAATGGTGTTAAAAAAAAAACAACAACACAAAATCCCGGATACATTCAATATACGCTGCCGTCTATCCTTCCCTGCTACACTTTCCACCCGCTTAGTTCCAACCAAGAGAGTTTTCGGCCATCACTGGTGCACTGATCATCTGCGTGCGGTTGCTTCGGCCACTGTGACGGCTGTTGCGGCCACTGTACGGCGAAATGGCGCGGAAAATCGACCCGCCAGAGGTCTCGCCCATCTGCTGGCCTGGGAGAGAGCTCGTCCGCTGGTGCATCTGGCGTCGCTTCCGGTACCGACGGGCAACGTAGAACATACCCGCACCGTACGCGGCAGCACCAGCAACCACACCAACACCGATGCCAACGGAGCTACCACGCACAGTGCCACCGCTGCTGCCGGCGCCGGCGGCATCGTTGGCGTTGCTGTCAGATCCGTCACCATCAGCGCCATCACTGCTCGACGCTCCAGCAGCGCTGCTGTCGCCGCTAGCCCCGGTAAGTCCAGCGCCACCTTCACCAACGACCAGCGGGATCTCCGGGTTGAGCATGGAGAACAGAGTCTTGATGGAGGGGTCCTGCTGCTGGAACAGTCGGGATTCCGGCGCATGAAGCTGAAGGGCCAGAGGATCGACCTGGTCCGAAGGAATGTAGAGCTGAATAAGAGTCGTCACGTAACCCAGAGTCTTCGAGGTGTCATACGGGCGGATCAGGTACGGGACGACCTGCGAGCCGGGAATCTGCAGAGCGTATTCCAGACCCAACGGCGTGTAGTAGAGGATCTGGGAGCTCGAGCTGGCCATCGTAGCAACGAATTGGTACGGAAGGAGATGGTTGAAACCAAGTTGAATCAGGGTCGAGTTCTGGGGAGCCGCCGGGATTCCACCAGCAGGAGCGATAACCTGGGGGATTTCCGTGAAGCTCACCGTAGGCTGAGTCGTCGTCGCAGACGCAGTGGTCGTCGGCTGGATAATGATGCTGGGAGGCGGAATATAGGTCGACGTGTCAGACTGCGAGGGCTGAGCGGTGCTGGTGCTGCTGCTGCTGGTGGTGGTGGTGGTATGGCTGGCAGTGGTTTTCTCGTGAGTCGGAGTGGGGGACACCTCATGATGAGTGGTCTTCGACTCTGTGGGACTGACAGTCGTTGGCGAGCTCGTCTGGCTTGGGGTAGCTGCACCGGAAGACACACCAGGCGTAGGGCTGGGTGTCGAGCCAGGAGTAGAGCCAGGTGTCGAGCCAGGGGAGACTGGAGTAGGACTGGGAGAGCCGCTTGGAGACGGACTACCGACGGGAGACAGACCGCCCGATGGAGTGACACCAGGACTGACAGCAGGGCTGGACGGCGACGCGTTAGGCTTGGGCGTCGGAACAACAACGGGAATAGTAATCGGGCCCGAAGAGGCCGTGGAGTTGCCGTCGCCAAGAATGCCAGGAAGAAGCGTTGACAGAAGATCCTGACCGCTCGAAGGCGAAGGAGTCGCACCTGTCGTGGGCGAAGGGGAGATCACGCTCGAAACGCCAACCGTGATACCGCCAGACGGAGAGGGAGTCGGCGTCGAACCCTGCTGAAGAGGAACCAACCCAGTCGAGCCTACCAGAGCACCGCCAACGCCGGACAGAACGCCTGAGAGATCCAGGCCGGGGCTGCTCGAGGCGCTGGACGGAGAAGTTGTCGGTTGGACAATGCTTGCCGGAATACCGCCAGTCGTACCAACTTCCGGAGTCCCAGTAGTAGTAGCAGGGATCTGTGGGCTCGCGGACGGGGTCGTAGGCTGGACGATGGTTGCCGGAAGGCCACCAGTGGAGCCGGGTTGGCTAGGGTCGAGCAAGCTGGACACATCATTTCCCAAGCCTCCAAGAAGACCTGCAGAAGTCGTGGCATTCGCGGTCGTTCCAGAGGGAGCAGCCTCAGCTGCGGTCGTGCCAGATGGAGCAGGCTGAGCTGGGGACGTTGTTGGCACGGGAGCAGCAATGGACGTAGTTGGCACCACCGAAGTCGCAACTACCGATTGAGCAGTCGCAGTACCGCTAGTAGAGGCGGAACCGGTGACGGTGGTCGTTTGGCCATCGGGCAGGACCGCAATGGTGACAGGAACCACGACCACACCGGGCTGGTTAGAGCTCGGGGGAGCCGGGGGAACAGAGGGAGGTGGAGTTGACGGTTCCGGGCCCGTGAGGCCGCTCAGCAATGCTCCCAGAGAGCCCAACAGGTCGGCAGACGAGCTTGGCAGCTCGGTCGTTTGTCGGGACTCCAGACTCGAGTTGGTGTAAATGGGCCGCCGGATCTCCCTGGGGAAGTAGTACCGCGGACGAAGCTCGTTTGCAACTGAACCGCCCGCCAGGGCCAGAGCAGCAAGCGCAGAAACGCTGGTGGATCTCATCTTGTCTATCCTTGGCAGGTTCGAAGCACGGAGTAAGGGAGTGTGAGAGATTTAATGAACGAATCTGTCATACTTTGTCAGCCGCAGTGAAATAAAAAAACGACGCCAATGTGGTCTTGTAGGATCCAACATGCGAATGGAGCCGAATTTATAGGAGAAGCAGCACGCGAAAACCCAAAATGCTGCCAAGGTGAAAGAGACTCACCACTCAACCTAGAACTGGCAATTCAATGGTAATCACCGCGTTGAAGCGAAAGACAAATGCGTCAATCGTCGCAGGTCTCCCACTCCGAAGAAGCTCCTTGGGTGAATACAGAATTCGTCACTCGTAAACGTACACAATCCGTCACGTCAACAGCTGAACGACTCGTCAAAGGACCTCCCAGGCTTTTCCTTTCCGTCTCCTGATTTCTTGGAGGATACTGCACAATTCCGATCGAGTCGTCGCAATGGATCAGGATCAGCGAATAAGCGGATATGCGTATGTTTTTGATTTCCAACGAGTGAGCGAATTTGAAATGCAAGCGTCTAGGTTTTTGCTTTTTCTTTTAATCGATATTATATGTAAACGAGTGGAATGGGGACCGACTTCACAGACAGGACCCCGAGTTCAAGCGAGTGTGAGGTGTAGTAACGAGCGAAAGAATGCACGAAGACGTCAAAAGCGAGAAGGAATCGCCGTGTACTGGTGGGCAAGTTAAAGACAGGCAGAAGTCCGGGTGCGCGACCGCGTGGACATGCGGGGGAGCGAAGCAAGATTGTCCGGGCGTCCCAGCGACGGTCGACGCAGGGCGAGCAGTCCACGTCAACGACAGCACCGTCAACGGCGAAACATGAAAGCACAGCAACAGAGGGAGAAAACAAAAGAGCGGAGGGAGGGGAGAAGGAGAAGAAGAGAGGGAGCGAGCGCGAGTCAAAGAGGAGCGGGCTGGCGGTTGGCTGTGCTGGGAGTGTGGCAGCCCTCCGCGTTGCTAGTGTAAGTTGGCGACACGCACCGCTAGCCGAGAGTCACGCCAGCAATGGGGGCTGGAGCCGCTTCTCCACTGCGGCCTGTTGGCTGTCCTAAAACCACGCAAGTTGAGCCGGCCGGTGACGATGGTGCGCCTCGTAACCTGGTTAACTTCTGGGGTGATGAGCTGCAGTTTGGGCCGCCAGGCGAGCCAAAATTATTACGACGCGGTATTGGTACCGCCCACGACCGCCTGTGCCAGCGCCCTCAATCTCCGAGACCAGGGCCCCTTACCGCTGAGAAACACACAGAGAGCTGCCTTGGGCATGCTCATTTCCACCGCTGAGTCAGCTGCATATGCATGTTCTAGAAATCCAAGGCATCTGCGGTGATTTGACCGGTATTCGGTACGTCGCGAGTCCTCCTGCGACTGTGGTTGTCTTTGCTCCCCGCCGCGACGACGATCGTTTCCTCTCCAGAGCATCGGCTAACTGGGTATCTAAACGAAATAGGCATGGACAGCAGCGATCAGCACGATAGCGTGGGACGGCAGACAACTTGTCTGGACGAGCAATCGGTAATCGGTACCGTACGAGATAAAAAGGGGCAGCCGTACTCTGTATTGCTGTCTCGGAGCCTGAAGTGCGTGCATTAGCCGCGCCAGCCAGCCAATGGGAGCCCGGCAGGTGACGCGCCCTACGCCCGCCATCCGCTTGGGGTTTAGCGCGCTCTGTTTTTCTATTCTTGCCGACGCCCGTCAGATGGCATCGATACAGGCGGTGCAAATACGGAGTACGATACTAGAGCAATAACAAGGCCGGCTATTACGGTGCGCTTCCGAGTCTGAAGTCCAGAGTATAGCCACATCACTTGTGCGACTCAAAGACATTTTCCAGCAATCCTGGAAAGAGTACAGTACGGGAGTATCTACACAGTGCAAGCCACCAAAACGGGCAGGATGCACCATGCATGGAGGATTTGCAGCAGAAAAAGCCTCACGAGTCGACTCAGCCGAAGTCCTTTGTTGCGCTGCGATCTCAGATTCTCCAGTAACAACCACCAGGCACAAAGCACGGGTACCGTGCAGGCTGAGACCGTGCACGCGGTCCCTCCTGGCTCTTTGTTCTTTGTTTGCCTTTGAAGTTGATAATAACACTTTCGCGCCGTACCCGTTGCGGCAGGATCATCGATCATCCCAATCTGCCCGTCATCGCGGCCAGAGGATAAATAAATAATAAAATTATCGCTGTGATTGTCCACTGAGTTGCCGTCCGGGGGATTATTGAAGGCTAACGACCCATGGATCCCGGCCAGGCGGACGGGGCAGCCGACAGCGGCGACAGGGGGCTCCGACGGCTGCCCTATTAGGCTGCGCCGCCAAGCCCGCCGGCGTCTCCACTTCCTGGTTCCTGGCTGTGGCGACAACGCAGCGTGCGTGTGCATAACCATCGGACTGCCTGGCCTATCAGGCTGAACTGCGCTCCGTCGTCCCTCCGTCCGGTGTCATCCGTCTGTTACATGCCAGTGAGTCCAGAACCCCGCCAGAATGAAGACTGTTCTGTCACAGCCTTGGTCCACGTGTACGGAGAATGTGACTGCCAGTCTGCCCACTGACTGGCTGAATCAGCAGGCAGGGCGAGTAAGTATTCGAATTCCTCGTGAGTACTCCGTACCTGGCATCAATAGGCGCCGTGACTAACGAAATAACTCCGATAATAGCACTACAGATCATGCCATCAATTATTAATATTGCGGAACTACGATACGATCGATCTACAACTAGCAGGTTGCAACTGAGTTGCACAGACAGACCTACTCCGGCCCGTGTCTAGTCTATGACTACTCCGTACAGAGTACTTCGTACATGCTGGTCGTCTCCCCTGGCCAGCATTAATTAATAAAACAACGCTCTATCACCCCCCCCCCTTATCCCAAAGCAGTCTGGCTTAGCTGGGACTCAGCAGTCAGAACTCAAAACGCTGGATCGGTCCGCCAAATAAGCTCGAGCACGAATCTGCTACAGGACAGGGCAGGACGAGAGTATGGAGTACGGAGTACGGAGTGCTTCCGGAGTGATCCGTTTGGGTACTTGGCCTGAATGAGAATATACTCCGGCAGTACATTATATATTTTTTTTTTGATCTTGGCTCGGTAGTGGTCTAGCGAGCAGTACTCTGTACAATTACGGAGTACAATTTCTCAGGAGAGAGTACGGAGTATTTTGTCTGCTGTTAATATCTTCTACAGTCTTGCGAACTGTCCTCCATACTGATTCCTCTGCAAGGCTATTTACCCATTTCTAGCTAAGATAAGCATGCTCGCACCAAAGTTGGCAGGTTGCAAGCAAAGTTAAGTAGTAAGTAGTGGGCGAACCGCCGGCGCAAGTTAACCCCTGAATACCACCAGAGCTTAACCCAAGCCTGCGCGAACCGATTCTTTGCGACCTGTTCGTGAGCCCCGGCGCCACCGACGCGAAGGCTTATCACTTTATTGAAGTTACTCCATAGTCCACGGCATTTGAGAGAAAGCTTTCTATCTCCGAAGGGAATTTGTACCACTGCCTGGCTCGCTCGACTCGACCTGCCAGATCCTGCTAACAGTATTCGTACAGAAATACTGCATACTGTAAAACATCCAACCTGTGGAGTTGAATGAATGAATCCCCATCTCAATCCGTAATCTCTATCTGAGTCAGTCGTTGACTGAGACTCGTCTATCTATCACGGACATGGACATGGACCCCACAGGATCCAGGATCCAGCCCCCTGATTAGAAAGAATGAAAGAAAGAAATCCAAGCCGGGGGCCATACTCCGTACGGAGTACATAGTGCCTAAACAAGGACTCCCTGGACAAAGACTGTCTACCCCGAGTACTGTATGCACAGTCGATAGAGAGAAAAAAAAAAACTCTAAGCGAAAGAGACAAAGAAATATAAATGAATTCACGTGTACAGTAGTACATAGAGTACTGATTCACTCCTGCAGGTGCTGTGCTTGTCCAAGTCTTGCTGTTCCATCCATCCATCCCGAGCTAAACCTGTTCCTAGCTGCCAAGGAGGACTAACCATGGGTTGTTACCTAACTTGTTCCCCACTTCCCGTTCCGGGCTTTGCGTGCAGACCGAGAAGAACCGAGGACTCCGTACGAAGTGCAGTACATACAAAAAAATTAATTATCAAACGCAGATTTATTTATATATATCGACTCGATAGTTCGAGATTAGTTTCTGCAGAATTAATTGATTAATTAATTGTTCTAGTGATCTGTTTGTCCAAGAGAGTTCTGGGCTGGGTGCAAGTCTCATCCATGGAGAACAGGATGATGGATCATCGATCGTCTAGGACAGTTCTTAGATCTATCTATAATCATCAGTTTATGTCTTCATGATTCTGGTTCTGATTCTGATTTACTTTGACTTTTGATTCCACTGTTATTATTTTATACTAATGATCTTCTGTCTCTCTTTTTTTTTTGTTTCTATCTTGTCAACGAGGAGTTTTATTTCTAGTAGTCCGAATTAAATGGATCTTTAGAGATTATTATTTATTGTCTACGTTGGCAATGCATCAAATCTATATTCTCACTACAGTGGCTATGCTACATCGAAGACATATGAGTAGAAAAGGTAAATCCCATCCTCTATTTGTTATTATTAACTGATCACCCAGTGTACAGCACTTCATACGGAGTGTTACTCTGTACATGCATACACGGCTCTCATCAAGTAATCTATCTTTATCTTTATTACTCCGTAGGGAGGGTGGCATTAATATATATATTATATTAATCTTTTTTTTTTCATTTTTTTTAATTTATATTTAATTATATTATTATTACGCCGCACAGCGCGGCTACTGGCGACTAGTGAGATGACGATCTTCATGAGAAATCTCCGCTCAGACCATTTACTCACGTAGAATGGATGTTGAATTAGTATATTATTCTGAGCGAAAAGTTTAATGAGTATGCTTCGATTTCCCTGAATGTAGTCAGTCTGAGTTCAGATGGTGTACATACACACAGTATGTAAGTGACCTACCACAGGAAAAGTACTGTACGCATATGTGTAGGAATTAATCTTGCGAGAGAGAAGAGAGAAGGAGCGATTTATTCATGCAATGGTTTACCTACTGTACAGTACAGTACAGAGAGAGTACTTTTGTATACTTTGATTAATTCTCCAGTTCCAGTATGAAGTACTCTAGAGATACTCTAGATTATATAACAGAGCCGGCATGAAGCCAAATAATAAACAAATAATAGTCCTCCCTCAATAGCATGTTTTCTTTAATTCGTAACGCAACTTCCTGGTAACCCGCTGAAGCGATAGAGATGGCGATAGCGCTCTCTATGCAGTCATTCCGTCGTTCTTCTCAAGTAGAGAGAGCTAGTTAATAAATAGCTGTGCAGTTGCGAAGATATATATATCTCGTGATCCATATTCTAGGGAAAACTACCTAATTAGCATATCGGCATTCCTACTCCATAGCCCTCTCTTATTCGGACAGAAATTAATTTCTCCATCTACAAATTAATCAAAGTATAAGACTGATAAGTTCTAAATCTTTGTTTATTTGTTCCCTTTCACTTTCTCTCCTTGTGTTGACTTTCGCAAACAGCATAATATAATATTCAAGCTATGAAGTTAGGCATAGCTAACCCCTGCTATTCACCGTCCGTCTGAAGAGTGTGAGATGCACTGTATGTACATACATACTGTTATTCCAATACCGTAGTCTCAAATTCGCAGCAGACGCGTCATTTCTGACAGATTATAACTATAATACAGATGACAGGTCTCACAGGTCGGATTCCATCAGATCATTTATCTAGTTAGATCGTACAGTACAAATGTTAAAGAGATTCATGTATGTATGTATGTATGTATGTACATACTTCAAACGGAGCTCTGCTTCTGTTCATGGCATAGGAAGAGAAAAAAAAATAGCCTGCCTTTTCAGTACTGTTCATGGATATATGTGGTAATATATATTACCTAGGTAGGTAGGTAGTCGCTACAGTAGTATTATTTTAGTCTTGGAGATTCATAACAACTTTTCTCCCAGAAAAGGAAAAAAGAAAGAAAGAAAGGAAGGAAGGAAGGAAAAGAAAAGAAAAGAAATGTGGCCATATATACACCTTGATATATGTATTCGCTGCGGTTGCAGTACAGTAGTCTTATTCTGTCTGACGAGCATTACTAACTCCGCGGGGGAAAAAAAATAATAACAATTCTTTACTGTTTACTGCCATTATCACAGGTTCTACCTACCGCTGCAACAACACGGACAACCAGTGCGGAAAATCTGAGGAGGAGGACAAGAAAGCTTAGTCTAGGTATTATATCGAGACAGAATAATGATACCTACCTAATTCCACTCAAGTCCAGTTGACAGGTAGACATCTATCCATGAGAAACGAATATCTTGCTCAACGATACAATCACTGCAAGAGACGTATAATCACCGCAAGAGATGTCGTTTCGCTTTGCCTCGTCTTCTCGAGGGAGTCAAGTTTGGCGGTAACCTTGCTGAAATCTAAACAGTGTCGATATTCCAGTTATGTTACTACCTTGGTGACCCTCTTGGACCTGTTTTCTTTAGGATACTAGACTGAAATATTTCTACTTGTCTATCTGCTCAAATAACTCGCGAATATCAAGTCCGGGTCAGGTCGACCATTACGGCTTACCTCTATACTCGCTATACGACATGCGTGTACTCGAATGAATGGAATCGCTTCAGGGAAGGGATCAAAGCTGAGTTACCAGGCTTGTAGCGTAGTTTCAAGCTGGACTCTACAATCTCGTTCTTGAAAAATGTGCAAGAGTTCTGGCCGGGATGTCACCAGGATGTCTCTTGCCCTCGCACAGGCATATAAAAGGTAGAAGAACCTGGAGGGCAGCAACTGCCAGACACTCTTACATCGGTAAATACCGCAGACCTGACAGTATGCACTGTTTGATAGCTGTATACACCATGAATGCGAAATTGCTGGCTGTTACCGCCTTCACTGGTCAGTGGTCACCTGCTCATCTGAAGTCTTCAGTCGGTGATTTCACAACAAATACTGGTCTGTCATTTCACCTTTTCCTCTTCCTCTTCTTCTCTACACCACGTTCACTATTTACCTTCACTCATCCCAACCATCATCATGTATCGATCTGATATTATGTGATGTGAAGACACGTTGATAGCTGTATCTTCATCTTCTGTATCGTTATCCATCTCATCTTACTTCCTGTTATCTCATATCAAACTATCCTTGCACACGCGACCAGACACGTCAAACAGGAACGATGGCCAAGGTTCTACCCAAAGGCATCATTCCTGCAGACAACTCATCTGATTCCAGTGACGATGGTATTACTCGTTTTGAGGTCAAGATCCACAGCCTGACTGCCAAGGTCTTCCTCAACTGCGAGCTTGAAGACATCGTGCCAGAGGAATATGCCGTGATGGCTGAAAAGTCCCGTAAGTCTGAGAGCTCCGACTGACATATATATGTGCAAGAAAATCTGACTCTAATGATGGCATGCAGCCGTGACTGAACGCAACGCGTGGATCTTCCGCAGACAGAACCACAACTATGACAGCCGCAACGTCAATCTGAAGAAATGGTCTCTCACCGACCGTCGTTACAAAAATCTTTTCGTCGAGCTGAGTAAGGTCCCGGACTTCGAGAAGGGTTTGTACGAGGGCGGCAGTACCTTCAACGTTGATGCGGCCACGAAGACGAAATTCCCCGTCGCGCAGGCACAGGCCCTCAAGGAGCTCCTCGACGAGGTCAAAAGCATGATGGACCTCAAGCACGAAGTTCACAATGGAAAAGGATTCTACTTTCTGATGTAAGTTATGAGACACTCTTTCTTGATTTGGGTAAATTTCTCTGAAAGTAAGATGCTGACATTCTTGTCAACTGAATAGTACCAAACTCATGGCTTGGTGCCCCGAGTACGTCACTGGCTATCCTATACGCCATTCCGATGCACCACCTGCAGTTGGATGTATTTTTCTTGACTATTTCCCTGGCGGCTATCGGATGAAGCATATGATTCCTCTGACTGTGGTATGCAACTTTCTCTCAACCTCTAGATTGTTGTTTGGCACTTTTCTGGCACTTCCCTTCGCGTCTTTCGTAAACTCAGCTAATTCATCTCAGACACTGGAATCAGAGAGCCTCGAATCCGCCGTCGCAGGCAAAATCAAACTGATGCTCGCCGAGTTGTACATGCATCTCCACCGTTCCGGCGCGTATGCAGACAAGCTTCCGCACCAGGAGACCTATCTGTTCGGCATGCACGGTTCACGATTCCACGTCTTCAGGGCCTGGTTCCCGGGACCAAAATGCTCCGCCATCTGGTGTGGAAAGAAAGAGCTCCCCGTCTGGCGCAAGGTCTTGCCCATGGAGCCCCCCAAGACCAACAACGACCCAGCTGAGATCAAACGCTACGATGAAGCCGTGCAGCAGGCGATGAACGAGTATCTTACCGAGCTGGGCGGAGAGCCTGAGATGCGCACGTTCCGTGTCGTTGCGAGTCGCGAATTCGATCTCTGGAAAAAGTCGGATTTCAGGGAAGCTGTGAAAACGGTTGTGGCTGTATTCACTTATTTCATGAGTGGTCAGGCACGCATGGGCACCCTGACTGATGCGTTTCAGTGTCCTCCTGACCTTCCCGAAGACGAGTCTGACGACTCCGATGAAAAAGATGTGGTGATGAAACAAGAAGAGACTGTCCAAGAGTCGAGCCAGAAGGAAAACGAGCCTGCACAGCTGCAGTCGCAGCAGCAGCCACAACAAGACAGCTTTCAGCGTCCGGCAGTCACAGACAGCCACCACCCATACCCCTACCATCATCATAGTCTTTACAAAAACGCCGACGCAGCCAAGTCCGGCATTCTTCACGGGATCGATCCGCTCAACAACAACAACGATGATAGCCTCAACCACTACCTCGAGAGTCGTTGGTTAGCGGACTTCGTTGACGACGACGACGAAGAGGATGACAGTCACGGGGACGATGAGATGGACGATAGCGATGACAACGAGTACGCGAAGCAAACCCAACAACTGGACCGTTGATTTCTCTCTAACTGTCTTGTCTACCTTAGCTGTGTTGGCTGCGTGGGCTTCCGGTTGGCAGCTAGTCAGTGGTTGATAGCACATACCAGGATGTTGTATCGTGTGTTTTGGGGATGATGAAACTCATAAGCTTAAAGCAGATGACGTGTGATTTGACATGCGCCGTAATGTAAGCATGACATCCTGTACTTATGGGGGGTTGTTGGTAAATCACGAAGTGAAAGATCTCTAAGGTCGTAATGTGTCATGCGTGTACTTTTGAGGAGTTAGTTAACTGGTAAACAAATACATGCTTCATGGAAGTTCACAGTGTAACACATGCTCAGGGAGAGCACCCACAAGTAGATTTGACAATTTTCTATCTGTGTTTTAGGGATGGATGCTGCTAAGTAGGCGATACCTTTCATAGTAATCTTGTGACATGTGCTTACAGGATCAGGAGCAGATGACAGGAATTAGGGGATTTGTTAGGTTAATATAAGCTGTAAGCAGGCACAAGATAAACCTTTTAATGAAGATTAAATGATTTTACTATATAATATGAGCAAGTCCTAATCTAAGTCATAATTCATGAGAGGAGAGCATAGGAGAAGAGAGTTGCTCCCTGGCTATATAGTATATACATCGGCAGCTATTCCAATTACTGCCATCATAGCAATCGACGAGAATTGACCGAATAACTGGCCTCGATTATAACCCAACCCATCAAAAGCTAATACACTGAATCAAGAAGATGACAATTTTTCCCTCCGCCGTCTCTCTGACTCAAACTCGGTGAATCCCTCCGGGCCCAAGCCATCTGCGCCTCCGGTGCGGAAATACTCGCACACTACGCCGATGGCGTAGCACGTTGCTGCCGTACCCAAGCCCGTCAAAAGAACCCAACGAGCCGTTTTCCCAAAGGATAATTTCTCACGAGCGGCATCCGTCCCCATATCGACTTCAGGAGGTGGAGGTGGTGGATAGGGAGCCCAGTTTGGTGGGCCTCCAGTGTAGACGGTTTCCTGTCTGCGAACCATCCTTGGTGAAGACGAAGGAGACGACGTCCTCACAGACTCTGATTGTGTAATTTTCCAATCTCTGTCAACTCCACTGTGAATTCCTTGCTGTTCTGGAGACCTGCTCTCCGCCGAGTTGATCTTGGCTGCAGATACACTGTCCTTGTCCTTATTCTGCATAGCTGACTCTTCCAATCCGGCAGCCGTCGATGATGCCCTAGGTTCTCGCACCTTTTTGAATACAAGAATGTCACCGCCACCAGACACAATCTCAAAGCCGTCAGCCTGCATCTGTGCAAAGTACGGAAGAAACTTTGCCGGACTGTTCAAACGAGACAAAACCTCAGTTGGATGAAGAGTCTGTTCCGCCGAATAAACGGACGAGGTAGTTTCTGCGATGACGACCTGGTGAGTCGAAGAATCGTAGGCAAGTACTCGATAAGTGGCTGGTAAGGCGGCCGATGCATTCGAGGGGTTCTCATCCAGATGTGGTGAACTAGACTCCTGAGCACTCTTGGAAGTCTCGAGCTGCTTGCAAGTTTCTATCAGTTCCTTTGTAATCTCGCTTGTAGTTTCAGTGAATTTCTTTGCGGATTGAAGCGTCTCTTGCAAGCGGGCATCCGAGGTCTGTGGTTCCGGAATTATGGATTGACTTTTGTCGACCACGCCAGAATCTGACGGACTGACCTTTTTGGTCAGACTTCCCTGACGATGTTGAGGAGTGATCTCGCCGTAGGCAGACTCGTAGATATCTTTGATTTCTTGAGACAAGGCAGATTTATGTGATTGCGACGATTCCTTGTCACTGCTAGTGGATGTCGGCGGCTGGAGAGAAATAGAGTCATGATCGGTCCGAGCTTTCAATGACACATCCTCTGACTCAGGTGAACTCTGCTCGACAAGCTGTGTAGCAGACGTCTCAGGTTCTTTCAAAGCTGTTGTACTGCTTCGCACCTCTTCGGCCTGGCTACCAGAAACCTGCACGCTCTCATGTTTCTTTGCGCTCGCACGAATTTCTTCCGCGTCAAGATCACTTTCGGGGTCCTTATATGAGTCAAAATCGCGTTCCAGAGCCTCTCGCTTTGACTTCTTCTCGTCGGCAATTTCCTGCTTGGTCTTGCCCGAGTAAAACGAAACACGGATATCGCTAGCATGCAGAAGATCGACATCGTCGTCTTTCTTTTCCGCGAAATTATATTCTTTACGTTGCATTTCTGGAGCAGAAGTTTTGGCCTCCTCCTTAACAGCGCTGGAAGATTGCTCACCATCTGCTTGTACGGAGGCTTCTGGACCATGGCTCATAGCAGACGAGGGAGGCAAGTCGATGACCTTCTCTGGGCCAGCCATGTATAAAACATCTGGCTTCTGGTTCTTCTGCTTCATTCCTTCCGTGGCTTCTGGAGTGCCATCTTTGGCTTGTTCGGACTGCTCTTGTCCTCCTTTCGAATTCACAGGACCATCCTCCTGTGTCGACTTCTGGGTTTCCTCATTCGTGTCTGTTCCGTAGCCAAATTGCGCACGATATGATTTGAATGTCTTGACGGGAATATCAGTAGCGTCATCACCCTTTGGGACAGCATCTTTCTCCTCTTCGGGGGATTGTGATATTTTAGGAACCATTCGACCGCTGATAGGGTCGTACACAGTGTCAATTGTTGCCTTGGCAGAGCTCTCAGACGCTACTGTCGGCTCCTGATATTTTGAAGATTCGACGACGTTGTCACTCTTGGTAGTCTCTGGAGACGACTTTGGTGAAGGATTGGTATCAATCACCTGCGCTTTCTTCGAAGTCCCATCCAAACCAAGAAAGGAGCGGCACCACTCTGACCAGTCCCTGGAATGACTGTCACGATATCTAAGCCACTCATTGCTCTTTCCAAACAGGAAGTTATAAGGATCAGCCTCTATTTCCTTCTTCAATTGCTCCATCTCTCTGTCAAAGCGAGCTCTCTCTGTTTCCCACCAGTTTTGTTGCCCTGGATCCTCAGGAAACTTCCCGCCTGTACCGCCTCCAGATTTCCCATCTTGACGACTATTAGGATCTGGACGATGAGATTGGAACCGTGGCCAAGCCCATCCCCATCCCCATCCCCATCCCCAACCGGGCCATCCCCATCCTACCCATCGCCATCCCCAGTGCCATCCCGACCGTGGAGGCTCATGGGACAATCTCTGACTCCATTTCTGACTGAGAAGTGCCTGTCGACGCAGTAACTTTGCTTGTTTTGCTAAGAATTTCCGCTCCAGCCTCTCGAGACGATGCCACAAACGGTCATAATTCCCAGATTCCCCCCAGTCCCGACGTCCCCATCCCCAGAGAGTTCGGCGGTGCTGGACTTGAGTGACCACGCATGCTGAGATGGCAAGTGATGACGAGATGAGGGTGGGAGATAGGACTAGCGGACGACGAAGGGGAGCCCGGCTGAGACTGCTAGTGGGCTTTGGCTTTGATGTCAATGCCGAGAGGCCCATACCGGCGTCTCAGATGACGCAGGCGTAGGAACTCGGTCTCGAGTCGAGAAGACTTCGAACTTTTCACGTAAGCTACCGTTTCGAAGCGGTCTCTGCTCTCCGAATCGGTTTCAAGACGATGGAATATCGCTCATATCGGATCGATCGACGAGCTGTCGGTGGATGTCTGAGCGGCAGCCGATAAAGCGCCAAGTCCGCCTGTCACGATGCACGATAAGCAAGCTGTAGCTCCCACACCACGTTGCTGGAGATGCTTCAGCGATAGAGCCCTCTGTACAATCGATAGAAGCTTGAACAAGGAGATGCGATGAGTAAAGCTCACTTTCAGCTGGGATCTGTGGATTCTGAGCGGTCTCGGAAGCTGAAGCTATATAGGCGTCTGCGGAGTAACAGCGACAGCTCGGGTGGGGTTCCCCTGCGCGATAACAGAAGCTCCGAAACTCCTATCGGCCAATCGTGTCCGCTACAGTGGTATAGACTGCATTGAACAAGCTACTCCTACAACATCCAACGCTGTATTGTACTCGTCTATAATACACCACTCTTCACGTTGATCTTTGACTTTATTACTCTTCACAGCGTCAGGAGAGACACTGCCTGTCCAATTCTGTCATCGCTGAAATCATCATCGAAGTGGTTCTTCCAAAACCGCACACCCTCGATACCTTCTTCCCTGCAGAGAACGCCTCGGTCCTCAGCCATCTCGAGCTCTTCGGCAGCAACTCCTACGCTCCAACCAAAATGCTGGGCTGCCTCCTGGGCCGTCACGCCTCTACCATAGACCCTCCAGTCCCAGGGGACTGGTTCGCTTGGAGGCTGCTGCCGGAGCTCCTCCATCCAGGCCTCGAGCTGCTGGATCGTCTTCTCGTCGCTCAAGTCATACGGCTGGACGACTAGAAGACCGCTCTTGAAACGGCGGAGACGGACCGGTAACTTGAGCTTCTCCCAAAGCTGCGCGGCTTTCTGGAAATCAGAGGGGCTTACGAGTTCCACTCCATTGCGGCTGCGATTGAAAACGGCCCACAGATCAATGAGGCTCATGATGCCGCCCTCCTTGCGAAGAATTCCCTTGCGGTCATCGGTGAGATATTCCGCCAGGTTCCGGGAAAGTTCAGACAGGTAAAGATTCTCAGCTCCGGAGCCCAGCATGTCCTTTGTAGTCACCATCCCCAGGGCAGCTGCCGATTCAGACAGTACGGCCTTCGCTTCAGCAGAGTCTCCATTAGTAGCTAGACCTGATTCAGAGGCGAGAGTTTCCGCCAGAGCGACGACTTCCTTCGCAGAAGCCATCAGAGCCTCCAGATCCTCGAAGGCGTTGCCAATCACCAGCTCGTTGTTTTTTCGGGTCTCCAATCCCCGTTGCTCAAGTCCTGCAATCCCAACTGCGGATGGTCGAGGTGTCGACTGGCCGGAACCACGTGGCACAGGAGACGTGGATGGTCCATGCCCTGGGGATTGGGAGGGTTGCGGGATCGGAGGAGCGTTCTGAAGGAGCCATTTTCTTTGGATCAAAGCGCCTTTTAATCTTTCATGGAAGATTTTCTCACCGCCGCCACGGAATGAGAGCTTGATGCACTCATTTATTTCAGTGTTGCTTATACTCGACTGAGCGAGAGGGGGTGCTGGCGACTCCGAACGTTCTCCACTAGTAATCTTCCTATCTCTAGGAGCCAAGGACACAAGAGAGGCTCCACAGATCTCACACTCCAAGAGAGACGGATGATTGTTAAATGTGCATCTGGGACAAGCCAATGATGTCTCTGAAGTGTCTGAATCCGGAAGAGCCGTCGAAGACTCGGTTGCATTTGTCTGTAACCGGTCTCGCTCAGTTGCATCTGAAGGTGCTCGATTCGTTGCAGCGGCGATAGCTGCCTTCAGTATAGTCGTCAATTGCGGTTTGATTCCACACGCCAGACATGGTGGCAACGGTGTCGAGGCTGTAGCTGTTGCCGGGTCAAAGTTGGAGGGAACTGGGTTGGAGAATGAACAGATGGGACAGATCCACGTTGCATTCACCGGCTTTGGAGCAGGCGACGCGCCACGTGAAACTTGTAGAGCCGCAGAGGATGGTTGCGCAGGCGAAGTACCGCTGACTTGGGTAGAAAATGGGCCGGCATTTGTGCCGTGCGGCTGTCCCAGGCCATGCTTCTGTGGCTTGGGGTATATCGTGATTTTAGGAGAAGACTTGAGAAAGCCTGCCTGGGAAGGGTCAGTCGGTAAATAAGGTCGAGATGTCGCAAAGATGCCATACCTGGTATTCCACGCGATCGACGTCCTTGAGCTCGACCGAGACGGAGTACTTCCGGGGCTCTTCGGCGGCTACATAGCAGATTCGGTGGGACGTCAGATAGGCATGGCCATTCTGATAGTTGGGAATCTTGAATTTTCTGGTGATGCAAAAGCGAAACTGTCAGTAACAGCATTACAGGAGCAAATGAGAAAAACAATGAACTTAATGGCGCGCAGAGTGTTCCATCCACAGACGGCAGTGCTTACCCCTCATACAAGCCCACTGCATCCTGAACGAACAGTAGGGTCTCATCCGGCAGGAGTAACGGACGGAGCGCAGTCGTCAAGTCCAGCGGCTTGAAGAACATCTAGCCCGTATTTATAGAGGAGATGGAGAACATCTGTATCATCTTGGGCCGCAGCAGTACGTAGCCCTGTAACAAGTTGGAAATCAAGCGTTATCACGCGATAGTATCCATCGTACCGTCCCAGTCCCCTCATAGCGTAATGCCAAGACAGGGACTTGATGCCATATTCCACAGGCAACAAAAAGTACGCTGCGTGGATTGGATGGCGGAGTTGCCGATGACCACAAACGGCACACTAAGCGAGCGCCCGGTCGACTCCTGACCTCCGACTTAAGTTGGCCTCCTTCCCAACTACCTATTTACTTGCACCACCAGAAAGGCAGCCATTTCACCATCTGTTGCACAGTGACACTTCCTTTGCGTGAATATCTGGCTGCTCAGTGTTAAGAGATCTTTACCGCCCTTACTGCCTTTCCGGAGAGCCACGCTATATTTGTCGAAAGTGCAAACCAAGTTGCCTTCGAAGGACTCCTGTTGTCCCTCCTGGACTTATCGTAGATCCCATTTTTATCGCATGTTTGAGCCTGTGAATCGCGTGTTTCTTGCTCTATTGTCCTATTTGCTTTAGATTCTACTAAAAATGAGTTCTACTGTTCCACCATGGCGCGCTTCATCAACAGCGACCGCCACGACTACCTCGAATCCTACTGGGACTAGTAAGTGTCATCTCTTCACTGGTGAGCCTGAAGTGAAGATGGACTGACTGAGCTAGTGTCTCCTGCATATATTCCCGTGCAAGCTCGTCGTAGTTTGGCTCCTCATGGCGAGTCCAACGCGTCTTCGAACCCCTCTCAAAATCCTCCTGCCCCCTCATCGTCAAGTACCCAACCACCCCCCGAGCGAAAACGTGTCGAATGGCCCCTCCCTGTTCGTCAGTACGTCCAGCGCAGTTTTGTACCCGAGTACCAGATCCCGAGTGTTAGCAGGCAAGAGATGGAGGCAAAATTGAAACAGGTCATCACAGAGGCAGCGGAGAATAACATGCTTGAGACCATCGATTGGGACAACCTTCCTTTACCTCAAGTTATGATCCAGAACGAGCGCAACAGGATCTTGACAACTCCTGTAGGGTCTTCTGCGTGGACTGTTCCATCCAGTGTTGCTGCTCTTAAGTCCAATCTGCAAGCAAGTGAGGAGCGCACAAAAAAGAGGAAGTCAACCGATATGTCGCAAGAAGACGCGGGCGACGACTCACCGCCGTGGCGGAAGACTAACCAGCGCTCTCAATTGGAAGATCGAGTCACATACTCCCCCACTGACAAGCGTCAACGCATAGATATCAGCAGCAAATTGCCAAGTAAGTCCAAAGCCACTCTGGAATCTCGGAAGAAGCGGTTCGAGACTCCGCGTGGTTATCAAGATACCTATCGAGACGAGTCCCCAGCCCCCAGTGCGACACAAGGACCCATTGTTGGACGGTGCCAGGATCTGGAAAAGAATTATTTCCGCTTGACTTCAGCCCCCAATCCTGATACAGTTCGCCCACTTCATGTACTCGAAAAGACGTTGGATCTGCTGAAGAAGAAGTGGCGGAAGGAGAACAATTACACCTACATCTGCGATCAGTTCAAGTCATTGCGGCAGGACTTGACGGTGCAGCATATCCGGAATGAATTCACGGTGAATGTGTATGAGATCCACGCCCGGATAGCCCTGGAGAAAGGAGATCTTGGTGAGTATAATCAGTGTCAGACGCAGCTGCGGGCGTTGTATGAGCAGAATCTGGGCGGGCATCCGATGGAGTTCAAGGCGTATCGTATTCTCTATTTCATTTACACGCGCAACCAGACGGCGATCAACGACGCGTTGGCAGATCTAACCCCAGCAGATAAAGCGGATCCAGCTGTGAAGCACGCGCTTGAGGTTCGCTCGGCACTTGCGCTGGGCAACTATCATCGCTTCTTCCAGCTGTACCTCGACACCCCGAACATGGGAGCCTATCTCATGGACATGTTTGTTGATCGGGAGCGACTGTCGGCGCTGGCCTGTATTTGTAAAGCGTGCGTTTCCCTTCACACAGACTTTCTCGGTCACGCTAACCTATCTGCTAACTTATCTCCAGATACAAACCTGACGTAAAAATCCGGTTTATCACGGAAGAGCTTGGATTTGAATCGGACGAACAGAGTGCACGGTTTATCCTAGACTATGCACCGGAAGAATTGCTGCAGGAGAAGGATGGGAGCGTTCGGCTCCTGACGGGCAAAGCAGGACAGATCTTCGAACGGGCCAAAATCGAGGCCCATAAGGTGGTCGACATCAAAGGACAGATCTGAAGCCCGTTCTTTCCCTCCATCTCCCAGTCTTTGTTATTCTCGCATCCATCTGCCCTTTATCATTTTCTCTATTCTCGGCGGCATACCCGTTCGTCTATTGCTGTTTACACTTAATTCGACTCGTAGCATCTTACGCTTAGGGAGTGCATTGGGCGTGGGATTTTGTTGCTGCATATGGGTTCTATGGCGCAAGGTTCTCATCCCGGGTGGATTCTTGAACGGCGCTGGAATTGTGTGACATTAGAATTCTGACCGCAGGTTTGCACATGGGTGATCTCTCGGAGGAGGCAGGCCAAGGCGGTCGAATCTAGCCAGGATGCATCCTCCAATGACATTGACTGACCTTTCGGAATGCTTTTCTTCAGTAGTCATGACTATCTTGGTGGAGAGGTATATCCGCACACGTAATGGCGATGCTGTTCGATCGATTCTCGGCTTTTGTCCGGCAGCCAAGGCCGTCGATCCCCATCGTGGCATCCCCACGTGGCGTCGGCCCTGTAGTCTGGTTTGCCGGAATCCAGGCTTGACAAGTCCAGTGTCCACACTGGACGTTTCTTGTTCTGCAGACCTGAAACCATCCACCCTGAAATGTGCCAGGTTGCGCAGGTACTGTATATACCCGCTGAGAGAGAATTTCATTCGTGGGTAGATGCTAGATGCTGCGGAGGGCGCTTCAGTTTTTTTCTTCTTTTTTTTTTCTTTTTCTTTTTCTTTTTTTCTTTTCTTTTTTTTTTCTTTTTTTTCTTTTTTTTGTCTTTCTTTTTTCTAATTCTAGATGACTTGGCTGAGAGCCTGAATCTAAGCTTAAGCAGTAGTTTGCCATTGCCACATCGGCAATTGAATTGAATTCCATCTTGAATTTTAGTCTGGGATTGGATGGATTGGATGGATATGACAGGCGTGGCGTTGATAGTGGACAGTGGACAGTGGATACCTGAGTGACTCAGGTGAGTACTCCGTAGTGAGTAGTGAGTACGTTAGCCACAGCACAGGCAAGCTGTATGTCCTTGCCTCACTGTAGACTGTACGGAGTACCTCGACCGACAGAATCGAGGCTTCAGCCTGCGTCTCACTCAGCTCACCTGACTGACGTGGCAAGTGCGTGGTTAAGGTGTGGCAGTGCCTGTTATATTACTCAAGCTGAAGCGTCCGGAAATTGAAATTATTCAATGCGTGACGCGTGCAGCATTGCAGCTCCTCCCCAATTGACTAATTGAATTGATTGATTGATGGACTGATTGATTGATAGAGTCATCACTGCAAGGTCCCATGCAGAACGCGCATGGAGACAGGCGACTGGTAGGATTTTTTTTTCTTTTCCCCTTTTTTGTGTGCCTTTCCTGCACACATGCGGTCGTAATATGGAGTACTCGATGTAATTGATGCAATTGAGCAGGCATTTCTTTCAGTCGAGTGCTGGCTGGCTGGGTATGATCTTTTCCGTACGTCTATTCTTAGAAGTCACGTTACCAGGATATCTGCTATTTGTCATTTCTCCCTCAGCTGGCGAGTAGTAAGCAATTGTCAATAATGAGTAGGGACTGTTATTTCTCAGAATATTCTTCTGGCTTGGCGTCAGACAGACACTCCAAGTCGCTAAATTAATTAATTGTCATGGCAAACTTAATTCTCTGTGGGCTTTTTCTAGAACGCCAGTAGCGAAGGATCGGCCTGTCGCTCAGAACACAGTGTAACGACAATCCTAGATTCAATTGCCCCATTCATCTACCGAGTACGGAGTATTTACTGTATCGATTAATTTGGTTGCAATTGTAGAACATGTCTCTGGGGGTATTCCGTACACGGTGACACTCCAGTGTCACCCTCCATCCCACGCTTGATTTCCTCTTCCTGGAGATGGCGTGGTAGCACCAGTACGGTACTCCGTACAGTATGCTGTCGAGAGTAGCTTGTGTTTGCTTTGTGATTTGCTCTCCATAATCGATCATTCTGCCTGCTCTCCACGTCCACACCATCCGTGGTCTACCGTCTGGCGGTCACCCCGCGGGCCCATCCATGGTCGACCCGCGATGCGTCTTCTAGTACGTTCGTCCGGGCTTATCGATAATCGTCTAGCACTCTAGTCTTCCAAGTCTAGCGGCATTTTGCAGCCTTGGCCCCCGATTGCATCTGCTCGTTCTGGCTGCTGCCCAACCGGGCGCCCTGCCTGTGCTGTGCTGCTCGCCTTAGCGCCCTGGCAGTCGACCAACGACCAGCAGGGCTGGAGCTGATCGTGGCATGGTCGCATCCTCGCGAACCATAAGAAGAACATGGCATGGCGATAGTAGGCGTGCTGTACGGTGTACCACTTTTACGGAGGATACGGCTGGCTCGTCCCCGCCCAGCCAGCCTGCGGAACGAACGACTCCGAGACACTCCAGCCTACGACGCGAAGGACGATATTGCTCGATCGAATATTGTCGATCGATCGAGCAGAGGATTATTGCTGCTCTGAGAATATCTCCTCTGCAGTCAGCAGTCATTTATTGTTCATCCCACATCAACCTTAATACGCGCTCTGGACTTGTTGGACTCCACGCTACCCACCGTTCTAATTCCAGCAGCCCGTCCGGTCTCCTGGGCTCTTCTGCCGCGCCACAGCCACAGCAGCGAGTCCAGCGACTGCACGCTCGCAGCCCTGGTGAAGCTGGTTCCCTGGGACGCTGGAGACGGTTCCGTCCATCGCTGTCCAGTCCTCCATTGTGCCTGGCTGCTCACGGATCACCTCAGGGGCCACCGTGCCTGCTGTCTGGTGGCAGCGGCCCCAAATTTTCTCCCTCGATTTTATAAAATATCTTGAGACGACCGGCCCTCCTCATCGCTCTCTCTGCGTGCCCTTTCTCTCTGCCTCGGCGCGATCGGGTGCTGGCCGTTGCACAATGAAGGTATGCGAAGCCCCTCTCTCCCTTGCGCTCCGCCTCGCTAACCACCCGCCCGCGCAAAAAAAAAAACTACAGGCCATCCGGCGGTCTCTCAAGGGCGACAGGGACTCCAGACCCCATCACCACCACGTCTCCATCACCCCCAAGTCCGCCCTCGCCATCCTCCCCCCGAAAAAGGTGAGTTGCTGCCCTGATTCACTTCCGCTCGCGCCGCCCCTTTTGACCATTGCCGCCCTGCGCGCCCCCAGGTCATCAAAGCGTTGTATGACTACGAGCCCCCGCCCGGCAACACCCAGGAATTGGCCTTCAGCAAGGGCGATTTCTTCCACGTCATCAGCCGCGAGGACGACACCGAGTGGTACGAAGCGTGCAACCCGCTCATCCCCAACGCCAGAGGCCTCGTCCCCGTCTCGTACTTCGAGGTGATCGGCAAGACTGAGCGACACAGCGCCGGCTCGTCCGACGGCCACAAGCAGGAGCCGCACGACTCGGGTTTCGCAGAGCGTGCTGTCCACGACCGACGCGACTCGACGACCACCACCCAGCAAGGCGGCCGCTCCAGGATGTCGTCGCTCGGCAAAAGCGCGACCGCCATGGTCTATGGCGTCGTGCAGTATGATTTCCACGCCGAACGGCCCGACGAGTTGGAGGCCAAGGCCGGTGAGGCCATCATCGTCATCGCCATCTCGAACCCGGAGTGGTTCGTCGCCAAACCGATCGGTCGCCTCGGTGGTCCCGGTCTGATCCCCGTGTCGTTCGTGGAGCTGAGGGACATGACCACCGGCCTGCCCGTTGCCGATCCCCTCGAGGCGGTCAAGCGAGCGGGCGTGCCCCGCGTGGAGGAGTGGAAGAAGATGACTGCCGAATACAAGAACAGCAGCATTACCCTGGGCAAGCTGGACTCTGCGACGTCGGTGCAGTCCGTCACCAGTGGCATGGAGAAGATGTCCATGCACAGCAACGGCAGCCACGTCAGCCACGACCATGTGAGTTCGCCAGAACAGTCGAAATGTCGGTAATTGAAACTAATGGATGATGAAGGGATACAATCAACGAACTTCTGGCAAGGCAGCATATCCTCATCAACCAGTATACAATCAACAGCAGCATCAGGCCCCGCCGCAGCAACAGCAGAATCACAGGAAGCTCCTGGCCCCGGTATCCGCGTCGATTCCGCGGTACTGTTTCGACAACGACAAATACTGGTACATTATCGAGGCGAGGATGGAGGACGGCAGTTGCTGGGAATTGTCGAGATACTATCATGACTTCTACGACTTTCAGATCGCCTTGTTGGCGCAGTTCGAGGAAGAAGCCGGCAACAAGGGCAAGCCACGGACGCTGCCGTACATGCCGGGGCCGGTCACGCACGTCACAGATGCCATCTCCAACGGACGACGCCAGAATCTGGATGAGTACATTAAGAAGCTGCTCGCCATGCCGCCCCACATCTCGCGCTGCCAGCTGGTTCGCGAACTGTTCGCGCCTCGTCCGGGCGACTTTGAGATTGATCCGAGTGCGATGGAGGATAACAACTGCCGTCTGTCGGGTGAGTCGCAGCAGTCGTCGGCCCACGATGCCTCGCGCGACTCGCGGCAGTCCTCGCAAGGGCACATGAGTACGTCGACCGCTGGATATGCGGCGCCAGTGAGCGCGCCAGCGAGTTTGGCCCCAGCAAGTGCAAGTGCCAGTGCCAGTGCAAGTGCGGGTGCTCAAAACCGGCCGCCTCATCAGCGCTCGCAGGCGTCGCAAAGCAGCAATGCCTCGCAATCGCGGACGGACCTGCAGCCGCCGATGAATCGGCAGCCCAGCTCGCTGACGCAGGTATCCAACACCTCCAGCACGACGGGGGCGATGAAAGTAAAGGTGTTCTTCCAGGACGATATCATCGCGCTGCGCGTGTCGAACGACGTCAACTTCCAACAGCTGCAGGACAAGCTGCGGGAGCGGCTCAAGGTGAACAACGACGAGATGGTGATCCAGTACAAGGACGAGCAGACGAGCGGGTTTGTCGACATGCTGAGCGACAACGATCTGGATATGGCGCTGCAGCGGAACTCGAAGTTGACGCTGCGGGTAACGGTGGCATGAGCTGAAACGTACTTTTTCTTTTCTTTAACCTTGTTGCATTGTTTGGTGGGTGTTCGGCGCGGTGGTATTCTGTTTGTTTGTTAAACGATATCTATGATTTGATTGATTTGATCTGATTCTTTTCTCTGGATTATGGACGATGATACGATTTCTCTTGCTTTTTCTCTGGACCGGTCACTATCTGCTGTTTCTGTTGAATCTGTTTTTTTTTCTTCTTTCCTGTTTGTCGAACATACCCAGGCCCGACGTCTCCGCCGAGCCTACCTAACCTACCCTGTCTACTCTACCTAACCTACTTGTACAAGCAGCGATATCCTATCCTCTGATAATTAACATGGATAACGTGGAAAATTCCGTGTTTAGCAGCGGCGACCGCGTCGGCATCTGCGTCTGCGTTTGTGAATGCGAATGTACAGCTAGCTGTGTTGTGTTGTGTTGTGATTAGGTGATTCGATATTGCTACCCCTGTGTACCTCTCATCTCGTGATTTGACTAGGCTAAGGTAGTAGTTACTCTGGAGTAGGAAAAGTTGCAAGTTGAATTTCTACGATGACTGACTAGGTAGATACTCTCTTTCTATTTCGAACATACTGTACAGTACAGGACAGGACAGGACAGCCAAACTGCCCATCTCTAGTATCTATCCACCGGATCTCTCTTTACCAGTAGCAGTAGGTAGGAAGAAAATATATATTAGCTTGATATGGCTCGGTCAATCAATTAATCAAAAAGCCAATCAGTCCATGTGTGACGGATCCAATTCCAGGCAATAGAGCAGTTTCTTATCACTAGGAGCGATCTAAATTACAAGAGACTAGGCTGGGAGGAGAGGAGAAGAAGGAAGGGAGCCAGGTCGCTAGCGAGGCGATTTATGCAAGTATTCTGCCGTACCTATACCTCACCGCTTTTCTCACCGCTCACGTGACGACAGGCAAGTTGAATCGTCACATCACCCCCCCCCTCCAAAATAGAGCCTGCCCTCAGGCGATGGTAAGGTCAAATTTTGTCCAGACCAATCAGAGACCTCATTAGTTGCTGCAGACCCCCTACCATAATTGGGAGGTTGTTTGCTATATTCCCGCTGCGCCACCTGATTGGTCGAGCCTAAATTCAAAGATCCTCTTCAACCGTTTGCGGGCGCCGACTCGTGGCCTTTGGCTTCCGCCCTTGGGCGCGGTCATCGTCTGTATGGTCCTCAAGGTGTTCATCGTCTTCGGCTGCTTTTAACCAAACTGGGAGCCGAATTGGTGGGCCTGGGGCATCTGGATGCTCCGCGTGAAAGTCTCGGATCCGTAGGGGTGCGTTCTTGAAGAAGTTCGCTGGGTACCACTTCGGGTCATCGTCATAGCCAATCCATTTGACACGGTAGTAGAGCTTGCCATAGCGGAGTTTTGAGGCAAGTATCTGCTCTACCTCCCATTCGTCTTGTCCATTTACTTCTATTGGCGGTTGCGCATCTGGAATCTGTCCCTGCAGTGGTTCGGTCGACGTAGCTCTGCGGAGCTTTTCTGGTGCAAACACTGGATGGACTCGTATACTGTCCGGGAGGTTCAATTTGAAGGAATTCCCAACCTTCTCAATAATCTGGTAGGGTCCGGCAGCTTGGTCTGCGAGCTTTCGACTAGGTCGTTCAGTCTTCCAGTCCCGGGTTGTCACCATTACCCAGTCCCCTATGCCGAAATCAACTTCTCTTCGGTGCCGATCTGCCTGTGTTTTCTGGCGATGCTGTGCCGCCTCCATTTTCGTGCGAGCGAGTTTCCAGATGTTCTCCATATGCCGAAGCCAGTTCTGAGCCTCTTTCCTTTCGAGCTTGAGTTTTCGCGGGGGTGAGGCAGCCGTCCAGTCAAACGATACTCGTGGCTCATATCCTCGGTCGACAGCGAATGGTGAGAGCCCTGTGGATTCATGAGGGAGCACTGCTGCAGCAAAGTCCATCATGGGCAACAGCTCAGACCAGTTGTCTTGGTAATAGGAGACAAATGGTCGAAGCCGCTGGGCCATATACTGATTAACAATCTCCGTTTGCCCATCAGTTTGTGGGTGGTGGCTGGTAGAGAGCTTGATCTTTATCCTCAGTATTTTACAAACCTCATCCCAGAATTCAGATATGAATTGACCTCCTCGGTCTGATACCACTGTGTCAGGAGGTCCCGTCCATCTATAAACGTGCTCCACATACAAGTGCGCCATCTCCCTTGCGGTGACAGTCTTATGGCATGGAATTGAGATAGGTCGCTTGCTCAGTCGATCCACAATGACGAACACTGCATTGTACCCTCGCTTATCTTGGGGAATGAGCGGAAATCCATTGAGATGTGTTGCCAGGGGCGCTCTGGGATTGGGAGGGGATTCAGAAGACCAGGTGGTTTATCCCGCCATGTATTTGTTCGCTTGCATACCAAGCAATTATCCACGTATCGGTCAACATCCCTACTCCAGGTTGGCCACCAGTATCTAGCGCGTACCAAGCCGCGAGTCTTTCCTCGTCCAGGGTGTGCAGTTGACGGCTGGCGATGCACTTCATCCAGTAGCCTTGCGCGTAGGTCTCCTTCGTCTGGAACCACTAGCCGTCCTTGATAGGTAAGTAAACCCTCACTCATCTTCCAGCCATCCTCTCCTGTATGAGACTTCTCTCGCAACTCGTGTAGCGACTCAGAGTCTCGATTTGCCTGGCGCACCTGGTCCGTAATGTGCAGGGGTTCATTCATAGCTAGTAGCTCTGTTCCAGACAATAGTTCTTTTTCAGCTTTAGGGAAGACACCGTCTTCCAACCATTCAGGTCTCAATAAAGCCTGGGTGCAGCAGCGGTCTCTCTCTTTACGTTGGGCCCTAATCAAATCTTCCTGCCGTGAGAGGGCATCTGCAGGCATATTCCGTTTTCCTGGTCGATACCGAATCAAAAAATGGAAACGAGAGAGGAATTCTGCCCAGCGCACTTGTCTTGGATTAAGCCGCTTTGTGGTCATGAAGTATTCCAGTGCACGGTGATCAGTGAGTATATCGAATGGCTCTTCCCTCTGCAATCCTTCTAACTCAGCTCTCCACTCCTCTAGGCTTCGTATAATGGCTAGCATGTTCTTTGTCATGTATCTCGTAATTAATCTCTGCCGTCGTC